>NC_039478.1:1549038-1599162 GCF_003590095.1 Trichoplusia ni | reverse complement strand
TCCAGTATGCATATACACATTGATATAATACTACTTTAACTATTATGCTTTATTGATCCACTTAAAACAGTTTTGTTTTATACTAAGCATAAGAGATTTGTTTAATAAGATTTCAGTTTGCAATTACTTAAATTAAAATATTGCAACAATTTTTTTAGATGGAAGATTTCAACCTATATTGCGAGAATGTTTGTATCGTAATGAGCACCCGCTCTTGGCCATATCATTTAAAAATTCTTCTATAACAGTAAGTATCTTTCAAATATGAACTCAATTTAATATTGATGTACTTTTAATTAAGCTTTTGTGTATATATTATTAATATTTGATTTTAAACACACTATACAAATTTCTTAAAACTACTTTCCATAAATCTACCGCTATTACAGAAATCAAACTTGTTGACAATAAAATAGATAAAATAAGCAGATATTCTATTACTTGTTACCTGAAACCTGTGAAGGTTTCATATCTAAGGTTGTAACAAATGTGTGTGTGAGAAACTGAGTAGTCAGCATTTAAAAGTAAACTGTTTGCTTGATACATTGCATTGTTTTATATTCAAGCCTCACCTTCTCAGTCTGCACAACTGCCTGCAAGAGTTTTTCAACTTTATGTTTGCTGGCCTCCATAATGATGTCTTCTACTTGCCTCTATCTGAACACCTTCAAGATATAGAATGGTACTTATTTATTTCTTAATGCTTTTTATCTGTAACTCAATAGCATGTGTGTAAACTTCTTTTTCGCTAACTATAATACTTATAAAACCTAAATTCATTGAAGCTAGTCTCTTGGTGTGACGCCATTTTGTATTATCTATTGTGAAATATGTAACCCTCCTACTTCATCATAATTTATTCTTCAATACTATCATTCATATATTTTAACATTTTTGATCATGTATTTTTGTTTATCTTCAGAAAGATACACACTTCCCCCATGGGGCTGTGCTTCTGTCTAGATGCAAGCACTTTGGTCTGTATAAGATGAAAGGAGACAATTTGCTTCATTGTGAAAATGGGGAGTGGACACCAAAGCTACCTGAATGTGTACCCACAACTGTGGTCACTAATTTTACAGGTATTTATTATATCAAACATTTACACACAGATTAATTACCTTGTGTGAGTAAATACTTGAGCAATTTATTGTTTGTAAGATTTATTTAAATGTTTGTGTTCCACAGGGGATGCGCCTCCTACCATTGAATACACTATAGTGAGTGGATCAGCTGTAGTGGAGCACACAGGGGAGTTGTTTGTGTACCCGGACAGCACAGTGCGCCTCGACTGCATCACACCGAGGGCACTTGGCGACCCGGAATGGAGCTGGACACAGGCAGTTGGGCAGCATAGTTCAGGTACTTACTCATTGATATTATTTTTTAATTGTTTCAACTTCATTAGTGAGACGAATTGCTCAGACAAGATGGTATTTTTAAGTATTAATAATACTAATTGTAATATGATTACCCAATTTGCCAACAAACTAAATCAATTATTTTTGTAACTTGGACAGCGAATGTATTATATATCTATAACAAACTTGTATCTATACAAAAATGAAGGTCTATGCTGGATTACATTACATCATTTTATCTTGTGAATATTTTGATTATAATTGACGGTTTCTTTCGATAACAATGAGTTAGTCATTGCTGGATCACATGTCATGCAATTATTTTCATTGTCTTTTCTTATAATACTGTAATATATATGTATAACAATTATATATATTTATACTATATAATGTATAATACGTTCTGTATACTTATTACACAATATATATACACTTTTTTGGTCATGTTGAGTACCTTTGGGTACTGGCAATGTTATGCGTCTTATGCTAAGTATAATTTTCATTATACTGCGAAACGAACTGCTCTTAATTAATATTATATGTAAAGATACATGTATTATTTTGTTTAGACCTTGTGATGTTATGTTATTTGGCTTTTTAAGCGCAATTGCGATTTTCGACGTTTCTTGTTCATAACTACAACGCTTCAGAAGTGATAAATTGTATCTATATAACATGACTTTTTGGCGTTCAAAAAGTGCTAGTAGCCTTACAAAGGTAAATAAACTGATTTTTACTTATTCACGCCACGATTATTACGATTCATGCCATTCTATTTTATTCTCAGAAAAAAATCTGTAAGCTTTGTGCTATTGCGACATGTCACTTTAAACCAATACATATTTTAAAATATTTTTTTCTGATTATCTTGAATCAGAGCCGATACTCGAAGATGAATGCGGGTTTCTGTTAGCTTTCGGTCGAAAACATAAGCGTAGTCTACGACTACACTTCTGTTTTCTGCTGAAGGTTAAACTAATCATCACGGAGCTGAAGACATTTGAAGATGAATGCGGGTTTCTGTTAGCTTTCGGTCGAAAACATAAGCGTAGTCTATGACTACACTTCTGTTTTCTGCTGAAGGTTAAACAAATCATCACGGAGCTGAAGACATTTGAAGATGAATGCGGGTTTCTGTTAGCTTTCGGTCGAAAACATAAGCGTAGTCTACGACTACACTTGTGTTTTCTGCTGAAGGTTAAACAAATCATCATGGAGCTGAAGATACTGTAGCGACTTATTGAGTCAGATTATTGTTGTCGATAACATTTTCCTTTCCCTTTGCTTGTGGTTTTGTAATTACTTAAATTGTCCTATTTTTCGATGCTCATGTTTTACATCTGCTTATATGATAGTGTTTCGTGGTTGTCTTGTAGAGGCAGACATTATGGAAATTTTAATTCTAAGTACCTGTTTCATTGCAAACAATTTTATTTAGGAAATTTACAGGTCAAACAAATGAGATTATGAATGCGGGTTTCTGTTAGCTTTCGGTGGAAAACACAAGCTTAGTCGTTGGCTACCCTTGTATTTTCTGCTGTGGGTTAAACTAATCATCATGGTGTACAAGATACTGTTGCGACTTATTGAGTCAGATGATTGTTGTTGATTACATTGTCCTTTCTTTTTGCCTGTGCTTTTGTAAGCACATACTTGAAATGCGTGGACTTGGCCTATTTTTCGATGATCATGTTTTACATCTGTTTATATGATAGTGTTTCGTGGTTGTCTTGTGGAGGCAGACATTATGGAAATTGTAATTTTGAGTACCTGTTTCATCGCAAACAATTTTATTTAGGAAATTTACAGGTCAAACAAATGAGATTATGAATGCGGGTTTCTGTTAGCTTTCGGTCGAAAACACAAGCGTAGTCGATGACTACACTTGTATTTTCTGCTGAAGGTTGTACTAGTCATCATGGAGCTGAAGATATTTGAAGATGAATGCGGGTTTCTGTTAGCTTTCGGTCGAAAACACAAGCGTAGTCAATGACTACACTTGTGTTTTCTGCTGAAGGTTAAACAAATCATCATGGTGCTCAAGATACTGTAGCGACTTATTGAGTCAGATTATTGTTGTCGACAACATTTTCCTTTCCCTTTGCTTGTGCTTTTGTAATTACTTAAATTGTCCTATTTTTCGATGCTCATGTTTTACATCTGCTTATATGATAGTGTTTCGTGGTTCTCTTGTAGAGGCAGATATTTTGGAAATTGTGATTATAAGCGCCTTTTCCAGTGTAAACCAAATTTATGAATGCGGGTTTCTGTTAGCTTTCGGTCGAAAACATAAGCGTAGTCTACGACTACACTTCTGTTTTCTGCTGAAGTTTAAACAAATCATCACGGAGCTGAAGACATTTGAAGATGAATGCGGGTTTCTGTTAGCTTTCGGTCGAAAACATAAGCGTAGTCTATGACTACACTTCTGTTTTCTGCTGAAGGTTAAACAAATCATCACGGAGCTGAAGACATTTGAAGATGAATGCGGGTTTCTGTTAGCTTTCGGTCGAAAACATAAGCGTAGTCTACGACTACACTTCTGTTTTCTGCTGAAGTTTAAACAAATCATCACGGAGCTGAAGACATTTGAAGATGAATGCGGGTTTCTGTTAGCTTTCGGTCGAAAACATAAGCGTAGTCTACGACTACACTTGTGTTTTCTGCTGAAGGTTAAACAAATCATCACGGAGCTGAAGACATATGAAGATGAATGCGGGTTTCTGTTAGCTTTCGGTCGAAAACATAAGCGTAGTCTACGACTACACTTGTGTTTTCTGCTGTAGGTTATACTAATCATCATGGTGCTCAAGATACTGGAATGGTTCTATATTTATTTCATTTTTAGTGTATTTCAATAATATTTTTTTACATCTGTACACTGTATGTATGATATTTTTTTTCATCTGTACATTATGGTGATTTAGCACTCTAAGTAATTCTTAAAACTAGCAGTATAAGCATATTGAACATGTATTTTAAAATAAAATGGGCCTTAGCATCTTCAACTGTGCGTAACTGTAATAACCGTAACTCTGCGACATGTTACCCTGCACCTAGTGTAAGTGGCCACCGCCACTGCCATCGAAAGCCATGGCCTGTTTTTTAAATCTCCTCCAAATTTAATTTAATTTAGCGAGTTCCTTTTCTGTCCTTGAAGCCAGCGAAGGATACATTTGCAACTGCGATCTTTCATTATCATGTATCCTATTGACTTGCTTAGCGTGAAAAAAGTTTTTGTGTCCTAGCGTTATAATGCCAAGCATTTTTTTGGATCTCTTAAGGGTTTAGATATTTTTAAGAGGATTGTGGTTGATATATATTTGAATTTCTGTGGTGATATGTGTTTATGTTGAATTGCGATTCAAAGCGTTATTTACCTTGGCGAGTTTTAAACACAATGCTTTTGATGCGATTTTTATTACCGTCATGTGCTACGCTCATTGTTATATGTCAGGTTTTATTATTTGTCTATGACTTAGTGAAGTATACATTCGTCTAGTAAATTTTATTTAATCACTGCGACATGTTTTGAGAAACCTGCTCCAATATTCCTTTATCAACCCACATGAAATACTGTATGTTTTGTTCTCAGCTTGGTCGAACGAGGAGGGTGAGAAGAACACGCACTACCGCCTCATCCTCGTGAAGACCTCTGTTCGACACAGCGACCAGTACACGTGCACGGCACCCGGCGGACACACCAACACCGTCGTCGTGAAAGTTGTTAGTGAGTCACATTTCTGACATATATTGTTTAGACTAAGTAAATAATATCGTATGAGGTGTGAAACCCTGTCGTCGGTGACTTTACTTTTGATATCCTTTTTTTGGCCGGGGTTAAAGGCTAATGACTTCAACCCACGCCGAGGGTACGGTGTGGAAATATGTCGGACTTTCATCGACTAAAATCACCCCGGGCCCCTAAAACTGCTTGAGCCAGAGCCGCAAGACTTTTAATATCAGATCAGAAAAGTAGAAGAATTGCCCTTATAACGCTTTGTACGGGAACGATAATAGTATCGTTCAAGCTATTCGTATTCTATAAGTAATTGTTTTTTTAAACGACACCCGCATAAGGAATTTAATCCTTTGTGTCGCGGGGTGTTTCACAAACATTCAACTCTCATGTACAAAGACACCCAGACTCAGGACAAGCATTCGTGGATCACACAATGCGGGGACCGAACCCGCGACACATCTCGCTTAGTGGGTTTTGTGTGGTGACCTCAACCACTCAGCTAAGTCAAATAGTCAGACAAATTAAAGTTTTCAGCAGTCAATTAATTAAAATCAATTAACTTTCCTGTCCATCCAAAGGTTGTGTGGAAGATATCTCTTTCAGCGATAAGACCGTCAATGTACCCTAACACTGTATGTATTATGAATCACTGCGGCAATTCCATGGTGTACAATAAAGAAGATTCTATTCTAAAGTCATGACTGTTTGATTCTCATCCTTTTGTCTTGTTTATTCAATGAGTCAAATATTAAGAAGTAACTGACACTTACCACGCCACTTGGGTTAAAATTCAAATAAAATGCCTATATTTTCATTAAAAATTCTGCAGTTACATGGGCAGATAGGAGTTGTTAAAAAAAAGTTGACAGTGAGCAAATATTTTGAAGATTTCTATTTGTATGGTAGCTTAATATTTGTAAATATGAAAAAACGATCACATTGATTAAATAAATCATGATTATTTAATATTTTTGTGAAATAACATTCCAAAAATACTGTCATTACGTGACAACGAACGCCGATGATGACGCGTGACGTCACTTGTTGCAACACAAAACAAACTTGACATTTGACAATATTATTCACATATCGTGGTGATCCATTTTAAAAGACAATTTGTAAAAACTTGTTATCCACTCAACCAAACTGTTCTTTGTTTAGCATATTGTGACGTAACACGAGTCGCCATGACAGTTTGGCGTGTTTTTTAGCCATAATGTCAAATCCCTACTAATATTATAAATGCGGAAGTAACTCTGTCTATCTGTCTGTCTGTCCGTATGTCTGTCTATTTGTCTGACTGTCTGTCTGTTACGCTTTCACGTCTAATTCACTGAACGGATTTTAATGAAATTTGGTATAGAGATAGAGTTGACCTTGAGAAAGAACATAGGATAGTTTTTATCCCGGACTTTTGAAGAGTTCTCTTGGAAACGCGATATAACCGACCTCGACGCGGGCGAAGCCGCGGGCCAAAAGCTATTAGTTCATAAAAATATAAAATATAATATGTTACAGATTGAATTTTACTGAAATATTCATATTTCATCTAAATTAGACCATAAGGCATACGATGAAATAGTTTTTCAAAATAATTCAACCCGATTATTGATTTATCGATAGTTTATCAACTACTATACGGCGAGTTTTCGACCGGAAGCACTGACCTGAAGTGATGCTGTGACCGCGCGCTTTCCGCCCTATACCTCAAAAACGGTTTACCGTATTTTCTTTTAAGCAAAATTTTAGAGAATTTTCCTATCTTCAATATTATCAAATACGAATAGCAAAAACCTATAAGAAATTAGATATTTGCAAGAAAGCGCAAAAATACTTATTTTTGCTACCTTTGACCTTGAAATTTAATAGTTGCGTATACCCCTGCCACATGTAGGTTTTTGAGACAACTTTTATCATGTCAATGTACAAGTATTGACAGAGTTACAGCTGGTACATCGAATTCCGAGATTCTTACCTAATCTAAGCTTAAAACTGGACTAGACTGACAGCTGAGGCTAAGATTTTATACTCTACTAGCGACCCACCCCAGCTTCGCACGGGATCAATGCTAATATACGCTACAGAATTTCTTTAACGTTCTTTATTAAGCTTTGTTTAGCTTTCATACCATCGTTATGAAACAACTTTGGAATTAGCGTTTGAAAGAAAAATTGAGTACTTGTCACAGGAGTCTTATTTATTTTGATAAGGATAAGTACCATCTCAACAAAAACAGTTTCGCAAAAATGTTTTGTTTTGGAATAATATTAATAGCCAAAAGAATGGTTCTGGTGAGTGAACCTTAAAGATAGACATATGCCCTCGCCGACTTTTTTGTAGATCTTTTTATGGTGTACAATATTGTAAAACATTATTTTGATGTATGTCGTAGGGTTAAGCCAGCGTTTACGATGAAAGTATAAAATAAAATGGTTACAAAAGAAGTGGTTATTGTGAGTGAACCTTAAAAGATAGATATATGATGTCTGAGACTTTTTGTAGACCTGTTTATGCTGTACAATATTGTAGAATATTACTTTGTTTTAGCTCTTGGTGCTAAGACAGCGTTTGCAATGAATGTGCAAAAACAAATGTTACAAAAAAGTGTTTATTGCGAGCGAACCTTAAAAGATAGAGGTATGCCCTCGCGAACATTTTTGTAGATCTCTTTATGGTGGACAATATCTTAGAACATTATTTTGATGTATCTCGTGGGACGAAGCCAGCGTTTGCAATGAAAGTTTAAAATAAAATTATTACAAAAAAGTGGTAATTGTGAGCGAAACTTAAAAGATAGAGATATGACCTCGCGGACTTTTTTGTAGATCTCTTTATGGTGGGCAATATTGTAAAACATTATTTTGATGTATCTCGTGCGGTAAAGCCAGCGTTTGCAACGAAAGCGTAAAAAAATTGTAAATACATTTGAAACCTCTAAAATTAACAATGTTTCTCTACTAAATTATGCATAGATTAATCTAAAATCCTTCCTCATGAATAATTTATCTATTAAAAAAACCGCATCAAAATCCGTCGAGTAGTTTCAAAGATTTAAATAGTCATGGGGAAATAGGGGCAGAAAAACCGGTTCTGTTTTATAATATGTAGTACTAGCTGTTGCCCGCGACTTCGTCTGCGTGGTTAGAAGATATAAGTTACGACTTTTTGTTCGCTCCTATTGGTCGCAGCGTGATGATATATAGCCTAAAACCTCTCTCGATGAATGGTCTATTCAACACAAAAATATTTTTTCAATTTGAACCAGTAGTTCCTGAGATTAGCGCGTTCAAACAAACAAACAAACAAACTCTTCAGCTTTATATATTAGTATAAGTATATTAGTATATAGATGCCAACGATATCTTCGCTACGTTTCATCGATTTTTATTTTTCGCGCGGAGATTTTAATATTACGATAACTCATTACCTGTTCACTTTTTTGGTGTAGTGTAAAAGGCAATTTTGTTCTATATTACATGTATAATATATCTAACTTATTTATTTGGATAAGGATTAATACTGTATTGTTAAAAATAGGTTCGTAAATAACCCATAATTTTACTGTATTAAGAAAACACATAAAAATGGTTATTGTGGGTTATCCTTGGAAGATAGACATATACCACCGCGGACTTTTTTGTAGATTTATTAAAGAGGTACAAACCCGCCATACATAGTTTTGTTGTAACTCAAAAGGTTTTGGCAGCGTTCTCGAGGAAAGCTCTCGAATGGCTTAATTTTTTCCGACATGTTTAACTAATATCGTTGTAATATTGTCAGTTTACACAAAACCTAAACTTATTATACACTAAAACCTTCCTCAAGAATTGCTCTATCTATTGTTGAAAACCGCATCAAAATCCGTTGCGTAGTTTTAAAGATTTAAGCGTTCACAGGGACATACAACATGATGACAGAAAAAGCGACTTTGTTTTATACTATGTAGTGATACTGAACAAGCTCAGAAGCTATTAATTCAATTCAGCCAACAAACATGATATTTAAGCTTATAGTTATTATTTTCCTAATTAATAATCATTTCGTTTCAGACGTAATGTGTCCACCTATAGCGGTGTCATCGTCACGCATGCGACAGTTCACCCAAGGCTCGCGCCTCGGAAACTCAGCCCACTTCAGTTGTCAACCGGGGTATCATCTAAATGGTTCAGCTGTACTCACCTGCATGGGAAATGGTAAACATTATAATGAATCAAATTAGAATTTTTCGCTCCCAAATACAGTTTTTGATAGTCAAGATACATGCATACCGATTCTCGTGGACAGTTGTCCAATACAGTTTTGTTCTAGCAACTGTAATGGAACACTGGCTTCGAGTGTTGCGTAGGTGAGCATCGCTGACGAGATCAAATAATTCGTGCTCTAGATATTTGAAGATGTATGCGCGTTTCTGTTAGCTTACTGTCGATACAACCAGTATCGTCAACGACGAATCTGGTTGTGTCTGCTGTAGGTTAAACTAATCAACACGGAGCTGAAGACATTTGAAGATGTATGCGGGTTTCTATTAGCTTTCGGTCGAAAAGACAGGCGTAGTCAATGACTACACTTGTGTTTTCTGCTGAAGGTTTAACTCATCATCATGGAACTGAAGATATTTGAAGATGAATGCGGGTTTCTGTTGGCTTACGGTCGATAAAACCAGTATCGTCAACGACGATTCAGGTTGTGTCTGCTGTAGGTTTAACTAATCATCATGGCGCCCAAAACACTTTATCTACTCTTTTAAACTGAATGTTCTAAATCTACCTTATTCTGTTGAAGACTGGAATGCATGGAAATGAATTTCATCTGTATCCCTATCCAATCTTCACGATTGTAATATTTGTAAGCATGTTCTTTTTTTAAAAGACACAACAGCACGTTTCTATTGTATCTAAACACTTTTATTTTGAATCAGAGTGTTAATGATTGGCTTTTTCTTACTCAGGAATCATACCTTGAAAAATCATAACGCTAAACTTTTGTTACATGTCTTTATAAAGTAAACAGATAATATTGATAACACAGGGAAAAACTGACTTAAAAGATCCTGCGTATATGCAAAATACATTCTGTTGACCACATAATAAGAACTATTTATTTTAAATAAAGGCTCTTGATAACTCCTTAGTACCTATTCGTTTTTAGGTTCAAATGTCTCAAACGTAATTGAAATACAGTCAAATTCAAAACCTCTATACTGAAGTAGTCGTTCACGTAAAATATCCTGCAAATACTAATGACAGGCCAGTATTATTTTCGTGATATCTTTCACTTAAGAATTGTTATCGTTTTCTTGTTATGTGAAACTTTCGCATGAATATGATTATTCTAACTTGTTAATAAACTTTTTTAAGAAAAATTGTGCGACTTGTGTACTTATTTATTGGTTTTATTATTAGTTTATTTCTTTTTCCTTTTTTGTTATGATTTAGGTAGTATTTTCTTATGTTATCCCTTCTAAGTTAATTACATACAAGTATTCCTCTAAAACAAAGACCTCATGAACATAGATGACCTATACAGGATATGTCCATTACTGAAACTAGAAGACAAATAACTAGCTTTCTTAAGGAAACTGAACAAGCAATTTAAAAATTACCTACTTATTTTAAAAACGAATCGTTTTTTTAAACTCTTTATAGGGCGTTGGTCGTCTTTGCCGCCTACTTGTGTGGAAACGTTCTGTCCAATGCTCAAGTCTTTAGGGGCTCACCTAAGCGTGGTTGAGTACAACTCATCGTTTGGTGGCCGCGCCATGTTTCAATGCAGCTGGGGCTATAGGCTTGTCGGGGCACCTGGCCTCGAATGCGAAATAAACGGAGAATGGTCTGGAGAAGTCCCACATTGTATACGTAAGTTGTTACCCAGCGTTATGCATGATGCATGCCAAACGCCATTGAAAAGATACCATCTAAATTACAGGCCCAATTGTCCGTTCTAAGTTGACCTTTTTGACAGGAGTCATACCTGCTTCATAAAAATATCGTTATGAATTGTTAGTAAATAATTAAAAAAAGGCTTTCGATTATGCATTAAAAATACCTATCTTATTAAACAACTGACTGATATGAGAAGATATCACAATCGGCTACGGAAAATTAAAGGTTTTGTCGAAAGACAATCGTCGTCAGGTAACACTCCAAACTCCTGGTACATAACAAAAAGGTCCAAGATTTGGTGAAAATTATAATCTTTTCGAAGCCCCAAATCGATTAAAAATTATCGACCATAAAATCATAAAACCCTACCAAAAACGTATTCCGTCACTTATAAGTCAACGTTCGTCATAGATTATAAGGCCGTAATTAGCAAATTATTCTCTTGGGTAAAAAACGTAGATGATTATACCTACTTAATAGAACTAATTAGGTACCTACATTATAATGATTGAATAATCTTGCTATCATAAACCTCGAAGAGGGAAAGGCGAAAATAAAGAAGTATATTCATAAACAATAAGCCGGGTTGACTTAGTGTTATGATTTTGATAGCTAGTGAAAAGTTTAACCAGTCTAGGCAGTGGTCAAAGCTTATCTTTTACGCGAAACCACGCCACGGCATTTCAACGACGCGATGACTTGAAATGTCAAAAAGAACTATTTTATACAGATGCCTAGTCGATTAAGATTCATTTCGTTCAGTTGTATAACATACCTTAGATTTTTCTGTATGTAGGTTCATTGTCTGGCATGCATAGGTAACCTTACATGGTTCTCTCATTGAATATTATAGGTTATGCCAATCTAATCAGAGTTGTACAACAAAAACTTTGCATTTGAGACTCATAATCCATGGATATTGAAAACCTATCGTTTACTTACTCATATACCATACAAACCATAGTAATGTTGTGTACAATATCCACAGCAATCTACTGCCCTGACCCCTTAATCCCAGAGAACGGCCGCCTGCTCACCGAACCGTCTGCCAAACATGAGAAGTACCCAGTGGGCGACCTAATGATATATTCCTGTGAAGATGGCTACGAAATGGTCGGCGAGTCCTCAATAGTTTGCACAGAAAATGGCTTTTGGTCACATCCGCCACCATTTTGTCTTCAACCCTCTGAGATAAGAAAGGCAGACACTATCTTCGTTGAAAACACTACACTGATTCACGTAGATGAGTGATTCAACATAATAGTTATGTTAAGTTAGGTTTGGTTATCATTTATCAGGTACTAGAGAAGATATTGCAATTATTTAATTTATTGATTTCGTCTTTCACTGCTATAACTCATTACAATAAAACACTCATTATTTTGGTTCTACTTTTATTGAGATTAAATTGAATAGCATTAGGTACTAAGTTATGATCAATGTGGCTACTGACACTGTTACATTTATACTACTTGTTATGAATAAAATTGATTACATATTAATGTTGTTTAAATTTAATGCATAATAATATGATGAATATATGAAAAATGTATATGATGACAATATGTTTGTCCTACAATCTTAATATTCTAATATGCAAAATCATTGTTGCTTGCTGCATAAAAAAACCTATGCTATGCATGTAATTACTAGAGTACATCTCTAAAGAAGTAAAAATTGTAAAATGAAATATCTTGGACACTGCAATTTCAAAAAAATACATTCTTCACATGAATAAATACTTATTCTTAAATAAATTACCAAATATGTTTACAACTTAAAACTATACAATTATCCAAATAATACTGTTGTTCTTATGAAATAAATACTGCTGATAAAGGTGCATACTGCACTTTGCACATTGTTAAATTGAATTGTAGAAAAGATTAATACAATTAAATAATTATAAAAATGCAAGTGAAGTATGTACCCTGTGTTAAGAATTTATCTTAAATATTTAATTTGTCATTAATATAATGGCAAGAAAATTTTAAAAGTCCTACTTCTCTAAACTTTGATAAACAATGAGATTTTGAGATCTTTGGTATAGTAATGTATATTGTTATATAAAATCCTTGTAGAGTTAAATGCATATGTATTATAATAAATGCAGTAAAACACAGAGTTAACTTCTTAATAACAAAAAGCTGGGTACATGTTCACTTTATGTCGCTTTTCAAATCCGTGTCCCAAGTCTAAAACTTGAATGGTATATTCCAAGCCATGATGCAGAAAATCTGGTATGTTGTTTTCTCGTACTTGCTCGGGATCTGCCTCACAGTAATGTGCGACAATAGGTTGGTTGTAGGTAAATTCGTTAGTCACTAAACGAATGTTTGAAAAACTAACTTCTGCAAATGATCCCCAATCCAATAGCTGCACTATAGCCTTCTGATTCGGCTGCGATACTTCTTTTACAACGACTCGCTCAAATGAGTCATTAAATACTGATGCAACACAATGCAAGCCAGGTATAATTTTATCATATTCCAACAATTTGTCAGGCATTTCTTTCTTGTAGTGTTCACTTAGACACATTATGTTCTTGAATTCATTTTTATCAGCCACATAGAAATCGAGGACACACTCTCCACTCAGCACAATGCCATGGAATGTAATTCCCGGTGGTAGCAATTTATGTCGGAATTGAGGACTTTTAATGGCCAGACTCAGAGATGAGAAATCCAAAGAATTTGGAGATGAATCTGCCATTTGATTCAATTGAATGGGTTTCCAAAGCACTGTGTAATTGAGATCACTCATCAATGTAGCAAGATCATGGATGTCCGGAGTTTGAATGTCAACCAGCAATTTGTCTTGAATTCTGGCATTAATAGATATACCAATGTGTTCAGTGGCCATAAAAAATTTAAAATGATCAATGACTTCCTCTGTAAAATAAGAGCCCTTAGGTTCACAGTGGCTTACTCGACAATGAATAGTCAATGGTGGGCTAGGGATCTCAGACAGAGGGTCTATTTTGCCCACATTGGATAATGGTACAGCCTTTTCTACATGGCCATAGTCAATTGCAAAGATGTCATAGCAAACAGACATGGTCCTCCTGTCAGTGTGGATATAGCATATTTTACCGCGAGCCATCTTCTTAAGCTTTTGTGATCGAAACAGTATTACTTGTCCATATGTGACACTGTCCTTCGGCGGGTCCCTGTGATGAGATTGATTCTCAAGGTCTTCTAAAAACCCGCTTAATTTATAAGGACGTATATAAAAACTGTGAGGGTCGTTAATATGCCCGACAACGGCTCTATGCGCAGTGCCGATCTTAAATTCATCCAAGTTAATACCACAAGCCATATCTGTTTTTCTTTTCAAATATGTTACTTGAATTTCACCCCAATCGATTTGTGCTCGTTATTCAGTGAGAGATATGTAAACTGTACACAGTACTTACTGCAATTAATACTGCTAAGCGCACCACAAAATAAATTATAATAGCAAACGTTTGGCACTATGAAGCGCCGCTAGACGCAACTCAACAATATGGCCGGAGTGGTCAGCAAAATGTATTAGCTTCGGGCTCATAAATCAATATTCGACCGGGTAGGAAGGGCGGGCGGGTAAATCACAGTGTAGGTATATAGATATTACCAGGTACCCTAACAGCTAACTGTTTTACTGTACTCTGTGTTCAGTATGTTAGAGCTCTGTACTTTAGTATTTGTTTATTTGTCTGTCAGAATAAATACCATAGACAAGTAGATAGTTTTCAATATCGTGATAATGTAGCACAGCCACAGCAGCATTTAGGCGGCATTTGATTGCAATTTATTATTATTGGATGATCCACGATAAAGGAATCATTTTAGCATTTATATATGAATGATAAATAAGTAAATGAACGAGGAGCAAAGATGTAACATACTTAAATTGTGTGAAATAAACTGAATTCGCACAGCAATGTCATTGTAAAGTTGGAATGATTAATTAATATTTCCTGTTAATACACTACAGTGCACGCTCTTACGAGCATGCTGTTATGTCTAAAGTCTGTCCATCTGAGAGTGACTAAGTACCCCTTAATAGATTTCTAGATACACTGTGCGTATTGCAGGGAGATATTAAATCTCAGTTTTCGTGAATAGCAACAGGAAGTTTAAAACCAGAACTTTCATGCTCAAAACGTTCTGATAGTAAATCAATAAGGATGGATATTTTCGAATTTTGAGATGTACTAAGGTTTGCGTTACGTTTTCATTTGAGAATAACTATAGACAAGTTTCCTCTGATTGTTTTATTTTTGTGTCCTGTCAGTTGTCACTGTCACTTGTACAGTCTGTAAATGTGTTCACCATCACCACCGGTTCTATCTGGGAATGTCAGTTAACTGAGTGAACCCTAGTACAGATAGGTCATAGTATGAAAGGTTTTTAAATAACAACTGAAAAAATATGATATCGTTTGTGTATTTTTTATTAATATACTTAAATCTTAACGGTCTCCAACAATGTATTTGCGAAGAGAATGAAAATAAATACAAAATGCCGACAGTAGGAATATCTGTACTTGTTAGGAATAAAGCACATACTTTACCATATTTCTTAACATGTATAAAGAATTTGGATTATCCTAAAGATCGTGTATATGTTTGGTAAGATAGGTTTTGTTTTTACTGGTTGTTTACGTTAAATTCTAAATAGTTTAAACTTTCAAATAAACATTTCATTATAGTTGTTTATTTTAAATTATTATTATTTTGCTTATTTAATCTGTCTTTCATTCAAACTTTTTATATTGCACTTTCCTGTTTCTGTTATGAAATATTGTTTATCAACTAAGAAAAAAGCTTGAAACACTCACATCACTCTGACCCCATGGTTAAGTTTGTGTACCACCTAGGTTCTTAATTTATATTCTGCTGTAGCGGTGGCTCTTAATAAAATCAGGCAACACAAGTTAGCTTTTGATCCCGCTTAATAGTTTCATTATACTCTTTGACTGACCTTCTAAAAATAAACAAATTAATAGTTCTCCTTTACTGCAGGATTCATAGTGACTTCAATGAAGACAGGAGTATTGAGATTGTAGAGAAATGGGTGGAAAAATATGCCAAGCTGTATAGCGGTGTATATTTAACAACTAACAGCACTAGTGGTCACCTCCACAGTGATCAAAAGAGTTCTATACACTGGACTCCGGAACATTTCAAGCATGTCATAAGGCTGAGAGAAGATGCTCTGAAATTTGCACGAAAAATGTGGGCTGATTACCTCTTGGTAAGTATACTAAATATTATAACTTAAATACTTTCTAGCCAATAATTAAAAGCGAATTCCAAGTAAGGCTATGAGGAATTTGGTGAATGTGAAAACACCCTATCACTACTTGTAAAAGTAAGCTCTCTTTCCTCTCTGTAGAAGAAGCTTTCAATTGATTCCACAGCACAGCACTCATCAACTGACAACTGCAAGACAAAATTTTGGCATTAATATCGAAAATATATCTATTATGATACTGTTTCAAATAAGGCAATACAATGCTGGTCAATGCCCTTAATGTTAATAACTATTAAGTTTTAAGTGAGACTTGTTGTTATTAGCAAGCATCAAAGTACATATGTATGTTCCCTTATCATAGTTTTTAAGTGAATAAATGAGGTTATCATTTAAAACTCAGAACTTTTTGTAGATAATATTATTTTGTATGTTATTATGACACATGGAGCAGGAAGGATAGAGGCCTTTGCGTGCAAATGGTATTATAAAAAATACACTAAAATAAACAGTTCTGTTAGACCCTTACACCTTCTAATAGTAATTTGCCATGAAAATGCTCATCTTGTACATTGATGCAAATATTACGACATTTTGAATGAATTAAGGGTGTTGTTAACATTTTTTTAAATTAAATTTATTGTTGTCTATCCCAGTACCATCACTGCATGAGATCATTTACTTTAGAAGATCATTTATTTTAATTGTTCTTGCAGAGTTCATTTTATTATCATGTGTTTCCTTTATGAAATATGACATCATCTAAAATGTCTGACCCATATTTCTACTTTTATAGCCCTAAAAAGACAACAAAATATGAATTACCATGATAGGTTTGTTCAACTTGTGGTCATAATGTTAAGAACCAATTAATTTTAAATGTTGCTTGGCAGTTGTCCGTTCTGAGGTAAACCATACTTTTGTTATCAAATTGCAATGGAGATTAGTAGAAAGTGTGTTTTCCCACCTTTTAGTTACTTTAGCTAGTTAAGGCAGTCAACTGTTTGCCTGGGACACACCAAATATAAGTGCTAGGTCGTTATTATTGTTGATCAGTTTTGATTCCTTGATTCTTGGTCTTGTCCTATTTAAAATATTCAATCTTGTTTTTGCAGATGATAGACGCAGATGTGTTTCTGACCAACCCTGCAACTCTTAAAGTTCTCGTCAGTAAAGAATTAGAAATTGTGGCCCCGATGTTGATCTCGGATGGACTCTACTCCAATTTTTGGTTAGCTACTGTTTGTCACGCTAATGCATGACGAAGCATGTGCAGTATTCAAGGTGCTTTATAATGCTTATGTTATGCTATTGTTTATTCTGCTTTTTGTTGGCAAGTTAAGATAACAACATTAAGATCTAGCTGACTGTCCACTGTAACCTTAACAAAGTTGGTATCAATTAGATAGTTTTTGTTCTTTGTTGAGACAGTTTTTCGTCCTATACTCGTAAGTCTTTAAAACAACGTCAACTATGCACGATTTAATGTAGTATGTAGTTAGTATGTGGACGATCAGCTTTGAACTTTGCTGAATGATCATAACATAATACCACCTACAATTAGTAAAAACAAAAATAGCGCATGCTACGACCGTTAAGTGCGATTATTTTAGTAACGTTTTCAAATATTAAATGGTTTTTGTTGAGACTACAGTCTGTACTTCTGTAGAGTTCGTAAGTAAAGTTTAATGATCTTATGGATTTGTGTGGCATTGAAAAAAAGCCTTAGTTGTTAAAATTATCTAAATACACTGTGGCAAATTCCGTTTATGACGTACTCACAAATGACATTTATAAGTTGAAAGAATTAAATGTTTTAAATCCTTGTCAATTAAAAATGCAATTAAGTGAACTGTTCAATTCACTATATCGCTGGTGGAATATTAAGACTTAATTCATTCTTAATTCAACATAATGCGAATTGCAACCAATTTATTGCGAAGCTGTGCAGCTATAGCAAAAGTAATATAATAGTTTTTCTCGTACCGTCTGTTTGAGCTTATATAATAAATCCAGTGTATTCATACTAATTTCACGACAATTGTGGTTGAACGGAAACGTCAGTCCGCGTTACGAACGGATATCACTTTAGGGTTCGATATCATTGTCCACTTGTACACAGGATGGCTGATCCAGTAGAGGGGACTTGTGATATTGTAACTACAGTTATTTTTTTATTTATTCGATTCCATACTCGTTGTCGTAACAGTTACAATGGGGATGTTAACTCTGTTTTAAGTATTTAGTCGATCAGTTAGATAATATTGACTTTTTTTTTTAAATGTAACAAAAGTCGGAAATTGCTATAATTATATATATAGCTCATTTCTTCATAATATGAATAATGATAATATTGATGATGATTGAATGATAATATTATTATCGTTTTTATTTTATCCGGAGAAAGCTTGCTAGCAAAGTTAACAAAAAAATGTCAAGATAGAGATTTCAGAAGTTTTATATTACGAGTCCAATATTTTTATGAATCTTCCAAAATTACATGTTTTACTTGTATCAGTGCATTACGAATAAGATCCAAGGCCTACGAATAGCGCTTCTTTACTCATATTATTATTATATTTAAGATCTAAGGCGAACCAACCATTTACTTCTCTCATTTTTTCTCCTATGATTAATATCATTTTTTAATCTACAGGTGTGGAATGACAGATCGGTATTATTACTTGAGAACAGATGATTATAAGCCAATACAGAAGCGGGAAAATTTAGGCTGCTTCGTAGTGCCCATGGTACACACGGCAGTACTGGTCTCTTTGAAGACAGTAGTGTCTGACAGAATAACCTACGACCCAAAGAAGATCCGGAATTATGACGGACCGCATGACGACATTATAGCGTTTGCTGTGAACGCCAAGAAGAATAGTAAGTTTGTCTTAATAATTATACCAACCTGTATGTGAGCTATTCATTCCCGGCGTCAAAACACGATTTATGAAAAAAGGGAGTGTGACAAAAAGATACCGAAGTAAGCAAACTGTTAACCGCTTATTGTGAGCAAGCAAGGTACGCAATTCATTATTAATAACAAGCAATTTTGGTTAACGTGTTTTAATCAAACCAATTAGTTTAGGAGATGGATTTCAAAAAAAACACGGGTACTTACTCTTTCAATTGTCGCGTTTACAAAAAATGGAAATTCGGGATTCTCATTTGTTGTAATTTTTATCATCGTCATCACTTTTCACCGACAAGTGAAGTGACTACAGGTTTATTATCAGTAGTTATTGTCTCGTTTCTATTATCTCTGAATGTTAAACTATAAATTCATTTTTTTTTATATATTAATATTATCCCGTTTTAGAAATACCGCTTCACATATGTAACGACGAGCTGTATGGGTTCGTGCCAGTGCCTTTGGAGGACAACGATGACCCTAAGAATGATTACGAGCAATTACTCAACATTAAACTTGAAGCTATCGGTCGGCACAGCCCTCTCTACCTCGACACGTTTTTAGAAGGGTATGTGACTTACCCTCAAATGTGGAAGTTTGGGTGCAGTGAGATCTATATGATCAATCTTGAAAGAAGATCGGAAAGGAGAAAACTGATGGAGATGAATTTCAAAGAATTAGGCATGGATGTTAAGCATTTCAAAGCTGTTGACGGGAGGTACGTATTTAGCGCTTGACCGATTTGGAAGTCGAGTTAGAGTCAGATTTTGATCAGGCTTTCTGAGACCCAAATTAAACGGTATGGTGTTATTTTTATCAGTAACTTCACGTAGTCACCGAAGAAAAATCCGTGTTGTTTTACGATTATATTGAGGTCGCAGTGAGCTTATTGAATTTTATTAGTTTCGGCGCGGCAGAACCATTTACACAAATAAAGAAACAAATAGTAAAAAAAAAACTATATACGTAAAAATAAACCCTAAACAAATGGAGTATATAGCCCAGTTTTACTACTAAATTATGTGACCTTTGTTACAGAAAACTGGATATGGACAACCTTAAGGACATGTCAATCACGCTTATGCCTAACTATGAAGACCCTTACCATAAGAGGTGAGTTCTACTAATAGTTCATCGATATTCATCTATATGTAATGTGTATGAATTACGACTGTGTATGAATTACGACTGTGTATTTAAATGTTCTATTCGTGTTTCAGGCCTATGAAGGCGGGAGAAGTTGGTTGTTTCTTGAGCCACTATTACATTTGGGAAGATGTAAGTGTGACATAGTTTCTATTACCTTATAGGCCTTGTAGCTCGTAGTTAAACTCAGCAATATATGCAAGCGTGATTGTCTCGAAAGGCTTAAAGCAACCCCGATACACAAGTATGGGTGGATTTAAGTTTTTAAAAGTAGTAACTCCCTTGCGCTCCACCGAAAATGGGTATCCGATATTCGTATTTTGCATAAGCATAAATTATCGTATGGACTTCGTATTATCTGCTACAGTCCTAATCGTCCCCTGAGGGCATTATTTACTCAATTAGACTCAAATAACGTCTTACACCGACCTTTGTCTGCCTTTTTGTTGTCTGACTTCCTCCGCCCTGGGGAAGGCGGAGAGGTGTGCCGGACTTCTACCGGCTAAAACCACCGGAGTGCTTCACCCCTCCCTTGTACCTGAAATCACGGGAACGCGACGCAAACTACCACGATACCTTTGTCTGGCTTCCCCAACCACCCGATCACATACCACAGGTGGTGACCGGCACACGCACACTGTACTAAACATTAATCCTACGGCACATTTGCTGAGGCTTTTAGCTATTAGTTTTTAGTAAAAGGAGACCATTTATTTTAATTAAAATCCTATTGTTTTAGATAATAGAGAACAAGCACGCGATATCGCTGGTCCTGGAGGACGACATCCACTTCGTGCCGTACTTCCGCAGCAGGTTCTTGCAACTCATGAGCGAAATCGAAACCCTCGACTGGGACTTGGTGTAAGTATAACTAGCTAATAAAGCTAAGCTGGATTAGATAGTAAGAACCCAGGACTACCGTTTTGGGGTTCGATGTGCCCTTTAGTAATATATATCCGTTTAACAAGGATTCCGTGTTTCTTAAGGCGTGTGAAAATTTTAGTCCTGCCCCGTGTCTTTCCGGGCACCAACTTTTGTGCTCTTTAATAGGCATAAATGACACTGAATGACATTTTGGAACCGTCAAGAGTCATTACTGTAACGTTTGAAAAGTGCCTAGAAATCAGCCTACTTGAAATAAATAAATCTTTTAAATATTATGTCTTGGCGTAGTTGGCTAGTGTCTGTTCCATTGTGACTGAAGTCAGTCCCAAAACCACTCTTGTATTTATTTAACACAAATGATTCTAACACTAACCTATTTACAGAATGGTTGAACATCCATCCGTCTGTATGTCAGCAGACTGTTTCTAATAAAACTTACCATTGCGAGACTTTGAGTAAAACATTAGTATAATAAATTAACAACGAAGATATTACAATAATTGCACTTATAAAGGCAAAAATTGAATACCTTTATGATCCTCTGTATTCTTTTAGGTCCAGATTGCCACATTGGCTACCTTTGTACTTTGCACATTCTGTTAAATTATAATCATCGTCATGTCTTAAAAAGCCCACAACTGGGCATCATTGTTAATCCCATTTTACGTTAAAACATCGATTTTGGAAGGTTACACAACGACGTTATTCACTTTAAGCGAGTGTAATAATTGCTAAAACGGTAACATAGCATTCACACGAATGAATGGTTTACATATTTATTTCTTAACACCAAAATTGACTAAAAACTAATATTTAATATTGCTTTTCACCGGTGACTGATGTAAGTTTGTACTAGAACTCACCATTGAATACCTTCATATTGAACGATCCATTTAATTACAAAATAAATTCAACATTCACAGCTACATCGGTCGCAAGATCCTGTTAGATGACGATGAGAAATACGTGACGCAACACACGACGCGGCCGCTGTACTCGTACTGGACGCTCGGCTACCTGCTCAGCGAGAGAGGCGCCAGGAAGCTGCTGAGCGCGCGGCCTCTGGACAGGATGCTGCCCGTCGACGAGTTCCTACCCATCATGTTCGACCAGCACCCCAAGTAAGTGCCTAATGCTTAGCTGTTAGTGTACCACGGCGGGGTCATGCCTCCCTTCGATTTTTACACTTTGCCCGGTATATTCTTTTTTATTTTTTGTGGTATGCACCCTGACCTCACATCTCATTCCGGGTCGTCCTCGCCGCTTTATGTTGCATGAACCCACTGGGTTGTTGTTGTTGATCCAAAAGTTAACTGGCAAGCGTTCTATTACTTTAATATAAAATACTCTGTTAGGAAGCCGAGTGGCATTGATCATCACGCCAAACGTGGTTCATTAATGCTTGTTCCGAATCTGAGTTTCTTCTATTTATTTATAACATATTTAGGTGATAACACATTATTCTTATGAAACCAATCAGGATTTCCGAACGCTAGACACAATGTGTCGCCTAACTTTACATCAACTTAACGTTGTGAAGCGGTTGCAGTTAGACCCAGTCTCATTGCCAAAAGGTATACGTTTGCAATGCATACTTTGCCAAGTTAAAAATGGTTTATTCCCACTAGTTCCGTGGTCCAGTTCCGTGACGGAACTACTGGGAAGTTTTTTTCCCACTAGTTCCGCGGAACTACTGACACACATATTTCTGTCCCATTAGTTCCGTTAATAAATAAGTATCGATAACAATTACAGTCACACACATAAATTATTAATAATATAATATTCAATAACTTTCACACCACGCCACTTAGCCTTAAACTAGGCAGATTTGTACTTTTTGTAATACACCTCCGTAAGTATGGGTATTTTTGTTTCTTTTTATGAGTATCATTATTTGAAATTGACAAAGTCACTTTCCTACTGTAATAGATTATTGATTTTCCTCTACTTCTTATATTTCCTCTATGTTTTTCGGTAAATATTGGGAAAAAAAGATGATGTGTGAACCAATACCCGGACCTAGCACTAGCAGTGTCGACATAGTGGCTCGCGGCCGTGGTCGTGTTCTTATAGAAGATGGGTTTGAGTACTATTGTCATTCGCGATACCGCAATGGCCAAATACTCTGGAGGTGCGCCCAGCATAAAAAAAAGAAATGTTCTGGGACAGTAACTACCACCGCTGGAAACGAAGTCATCAAGCGTAGTCCTCATAAGGAAAATTGTAGTCCCGACTACAACAAGGCTACGATGACTCTCGTAATGAAAAATTGTGTAGATGAAGCTGCGTTGAATGAAGATACCGTGCCTGCGACATATAAAAAGACTGTCGCGGCTTTAAAAAATACTGGTATAGATCTTATAAGAGAAATGCCCACTTTTAATCAAATAAAATCGTCAATGTATAGGCGAAGAAATAAAATAAATATGGTAAGCAAGATGTGTTTTAAGGAAGCGTCAGAAGTGGAGGTTCCAGCGCCTTTCAAGAATTTTTTATTGGCTGATTATAACGACTCAGACGATGGCCTAAGAATTTTAGTGTTTTGCTCAACTGAAGCAAAACATCTCTTCAAAAGTGTAGCAAGTTATTTTAGCGACGGAACTTTTAAAAGTTGTCCGAAGCCTTTTAAACAACTATATTCTATACACGGGGATTTAGGAAGCACCGAGACCACGACTAATATTGTACCTTTAGTATATGCACTGTTAAACAAAAAAAACAAAAAAGCTTACACAACTTTGTTTATGCTAATGAGATCACAACTCCATTGGCAACCAAAAAAAATTACCACTGATTTTGAAGAAGCGGCAATTCAAGCATATCACGAAACTTTTCCGGAAGCAGAACATAGTGGCTGCTATGTTCATTTTAAAAAAAAAATATGGCGTAAGGCAAAACTATTGAAAATTACAAATAAACATCAGAAGAGGATTGTCGCATTATGTTGTGCATTGTGTTTTCTTCCCGAGAGAAACATTTCAGATGGATTTGCATATATAGAATCTGAATGTTCTATATTCGACAATGAGGACAACATTCGAAATTTCATGGAATATATGAAGCGTTTCTGGATGAAACCAAAGTTAATCAAGTCTTGGTGTATTTTTGGTGACGAACATAAAACCACAAATCAGCTAGAAGGTTGGCATCATGCTATAAACTCTACGTTTAAAAGTAAACCGCCAACGATAGGTTTATTTTTAAAGAAGATCACTGTTGATGCAAATTTCTTTTCTGTTCGTGGCATACAAAACGCTTACAACATGAAGCCACAAACAAAACGGAAGAAAGCGAGCATTCAGAACGATACCATCATTCAGCTATACCAAAATCAACTAGTAAATAACGATATAAATATTCCTTTATTTTTAGAAAAACTCCGCTAATATTTTTTATTCATTTATTTACAGGCTAAATAAAAAGCTAAATTACATTCAAAAACTAGATTTAGTTTGATTTTCATTCAGTGACTGTTGTTATTCTTGATAACTTTATATTGTTTTTGTAATAAAAAGAGGCAGTGCGCTGTGCTGAGGAGCTTGTTCCGTCGTTCCTTCTCGTCAGCTAGTGCACTTTGTAAAGTTTGAAAAATGTTACTTGTCTGTTTTAAATAATTGATTTTGATTTTTTTACAAAACTGTACTTTCGTATAACGGAACTAATGGGACAAAAATATGTGTGTCAGTAGTTCCGCGGAACTAGTGGGAAAAAAACTTCCCAGTAGTTCCGTCACGGAACTGGACCACGGAACTAGTGGAAATAAACCTTAAAAATGTTTAATTCGGCTAACAGAAACCAAAGATTGTGTCAAAGTTGCTTGAAAATTTATAATATTTGTTAGCTGAGACTGACAATATACAGGCTGTCCCAAAACTCAACGATAATCTGAGGATCTGAGGATGAAAGGCCAAGTGATAACAGATCAGGGAAAAAAGTCCATATCACTCGGTTCAGCGATAAGAGACATTTAAAAAGTTGAAATTTGACATACCTCGTCGCATTTTTAAGTCCTGTGATCAAGAATGTAACAATTTCACTGTGATTTTTTTAATTTCGGGATCTTTATTAACGATGCTATTAATCGCAACTATAAATTAATGCAATGAAATAATTCAGATCAAATAATTCTCGGTTATGTTCATACTACATGCACTCATAATATTAACATTAGGCTGTATGTCAATATCCCCATTTATACACAGAAAATTTATCCAAATTATTTTAAGTTATGTTCATATTGCAATCATAAACTTGACATTAGACTGTATGTCACATAAACAGGGAAAAATTATTTTCATTTAACTTTTTTGCGTATTTTCAGTGAAACGTGGAAAGCCCACTTCTTGAACCGCAATCTCGAGGCTTACTCCTCAGCTCCGCTGCTAGTCCACCCAACGCACTACACCGGGCAAGACGGCTACATCAGTGACACAGAAGACTCAGACCTCGTCATTTTACCTTCAAACCTTAAGAATGAACTGTAAGCTGTTAAGTATAGCTGGAGATACCTTTGTCTAAGTACATCAGGTATAATTTTAGTTTGTTGCCAAAAAACCCATATCAGATGCTGTAGGTTATTAGTCCAAAATGTAAAAGTCAAATTTTGATATTGATAGCTGTTAATTTTGGAATAATAGTGTTGCTGAGGACTAAAACAGACTTTCCTTAAGAAAATTCGAAAATAGCTTCATAAAACGGACATATTATTTTCCTTGCAAAATTAAATATTATCAGTGCCATTCTATATTAAATAACTTAAAAAATGAGTTCCAGAAACGTACGAATTATATTTAGTTTTCACAGTTACCCGGTTACAGGCATCTGTGAATGGACTCGGTCAGACGGATGTGCTAAACAAATACCTGCACTCTTACGTAAACACAAAACTTCCGACTCTCATTACTGGAGCTTTTTGACGTCAAATTGACGTGTGTCGTATGGACGTGACGCAATTAATGTCGCGGTTCGTGTTTAGTCAGTAAAGCCAAAAATGTGAACTACGTCGGAGAAAGAATCTCTTCTATTGATGAATGTATAGTACTATAGAATTTTATTCTGAAACAGTGCTAATTCGGAATCGATCAATTATTCACTACGTGGAGATGACATTTTCATCTCCACGTAGTGAATAATTATAATTATTGTATAATCGGTAGTTTAAATTAAGTTTCCTCCCTTTTATGAATAATTTATTCATTCTAAACTCACTTATATCAATAGGTTAGGAGGCTTAAAAAACGGGATAAAAAGGGGCTATAAAAAATTAAGCGTAAGGAAGTGCATCGATGGAGATAATAACATTAATTAGGTTCCTTTTGTAGAAGCTGCAATCACCGACCATACACAGTTTATTTTGTCTATTATACTGTAGACTGGATGTAAGAAGTAGATTTAATCCGTCAGTTAGATAAATAAAAAGTACACGTTTTTCTCCTGATTGAATTGCGACAAATCGCAGATATTTGTCCCACTCGCGTTACCGATCTACTCAATATTTGGCATGCATATGCAATATTATTAGGACACAGTCAATTTGATGCTGGAACTAAAATATGGACATAAGAGCTCCTCAATAAATGGCCACCACCTAATCGAGTTGGAATCCTTTGATTAAGTCTAGACGAGTAGTCTGATCCTAAAGAAAGCAAGTGAAATGAGCTATAATACGAGTAATTTTTATAAATTCTTGCTCATGTGACCAAAAACTATTACACTCGAACCTTCAGTAGTATTTTAGGGGAAACATTAATGTCTCTATAATTTACCCCTTATCGAACTGTCATCAATGCATGTTCCTTTTTATACATTTACACTCTATGTACTGAGAACCATTGCTATAATTCTATGGTGTACAAAAAAGAATACACTATTCAATTATATTCATCAATATTAATTCGTCCACAACATAGTTGGCAGTATCAACACGCACGGTTATCACGCAGACATTCTTAATATATAGTTTTAAGAATTAGACACGTGTGATTGCCAGATTTCTAGTACATTTCGTTCTAATGGTATTTCGTAATTGACAATGATGAATGTCAATCTACTTGGTGAATTGGCCGCGAGTTCGATTGTTGTTAACGTCCCGTCGTTCCCTGTCTTTGTTGCCGATACGGCACTTCATACAGGGAATCTTAGTAGTTGTGTCAATAGACTGCGTTCGGACACTGTTTACGACTGAAAGGGAATCGAAAATCCGTACCTTTATGGTTCTATAGTACTAGTACAGTAGTCAAATATTCATCGGTAGCTTGTGTCTAACACAAAAGTGTCCTCGTTTGTGCCCTGCCTAAAACACTCACTATTCCAATTATGTGAGGGACGTATATTGACTGACAGATTAGCTTCTACGAAAAATATACAAGAACGCCTCGTGTTTCCGTTCATCTCGGCAATTCGAAATAGTCATACAAAGTGCCATGGTAAAAGAATAAATATAAGTATAATAACTGTTTAAAAAAAACTCGATGCATGCTTATACTAATGTTGGGGGTACGGAATATAATAGCTTACCATGATTTTGTTTTGATTAGCTGAAGTTTCGATTAGGTTTCTTTTGTCTTGGTTCTAAACAGATTACTTGCCATTATTCAATAATATATATTACAATCTGGTTCATTGAAGCAGTCTTAATGTGAAATATATGTAACGAGGTAATTCCTGATCCCTTAATGTGAAAATTTATAAATGATTTTGATATCTGCTTATTAATCTAGCAAAATATTTTGGAAAAGGTTCTCTATACGTTTACCCAAGTATAGGGTTTTGTCTAAAGAAAATTGTACTTAGAATTATATTCCTATTTTAAACAGCTGATGTATGAGACATTTATTATAGCCTTTTATTCAATACTTTTCATTGTAACTAATATTTGTGTACCTTCATATATTTTGTATTAGTGCTGAGGGATTTATAAGTTATGCGAGTTCAACCCTCAAATATTTGGCACACGACGACATTTAATTTAAAGATCACTGCAACACAACTCATTGTATTATCTTCCTTAATATAAATATAGACAATAAATACAAACTTACGTAGCTGTATTCAATAGTACATAAATGAATCTCAAATATAATAATACTGACTATATTTTGATAAAATGTAAGATGTACAACTAAAATAATAATTCTAGTTTGTAAGATTTAAATGCATTTATTAGTTAACAAGTAATGTATGACATAATGTTATTGTATCTTATGTATGTAATGGATATTGCTGTATTAACATATCAGAAAAAGTTACAAAAGTGTTAAATGAACCTATTGGTTTTAAGTCAAATTGAATTCACGTGAAAAAATAGTGACAAGACACCAACTTAAAATGTATTGAATATGTTTTTACATGAATCATGTATAAAAGGAAATTTATTTTGTAAATTTTTTATTATTTTATTTTGTTAATTCTATAAAGATTTATTAATTTAAGATAATTTTTAACTTTGTGCCATAATTACGTTCCTAAACTTTTTTTTATTAATAGAATTAATAAACGAGCATAACCAATCCAGGAGTTTTATTTCAATAGCAACCGAACCACAGTGATTTGTTTATAATATTATGTTACCTTCAGAATATTTTTCTTCATTATTTTCACGTCAAATCAACAGCCTGTTTCAACTTTTCAACTGTAAGTGTCATGAGGGAGATGTTAAAAACATTAAGGTCTCCAAAAAGGTACTGGAGAGGTCGTCTGGCGCGGGTGCTAATGATGATTTCATACACGAGGTTACTGAGGTGGTGAGCGCGAGTTACCGAGAGATGCGCGCCTGGGCGGCGGGCTTCGGCCAGGTGCTGGACAGCATGGCCGCCGAGTACGAGCAGCAGCTAGTGACGCCGTGTGGCGAGCAGCGCCGCGCGCTCGAGCAGTGCCTCAACGCCTACACGCAAGAACCACTCCACTGCTACAACCTTGTCACCGAACTCATGCAGTGTGCCCGCGACTGCGCTCTAGAACTTGACGACGAAGAATAAAACCTCGATCTACAAAAAAACTCCATGTCTCTAACGTTACACATATTTGACAAAATTATATTAAATCAATAAAACCATGAATTGTTTAAAGGTTTATTATTTGCCAAATATATAAATCCAAAATGTACCTAGATAGGCAATAGGTTACGAACGATATTACTACACAAATGTTATTTAGATACTAAATACGTTATAATTTAGACTTCGCCACCATTTGGTTGAGAAGCTCTATGACGGTCCTGGTGGGGCGGCCGGTCATGCCGCGGTTCAGGTACGGGTAGTCATATCCTTTTGTATAGGCTACATTGTAAGTGTCCAGGTGCACCCACTGGCTGTCGTGTATAAACTGTTTCAAGAATGCGGCACAGTTGGCCGAGTCTCCGTATTCCTCGAGTCCAGTATTTCCGACGTCCGCAGTTTTACAATTCCTTACGCGGTCCTCATAAAATCTCCATAGTGGCATTCTCCATATTCTGTCACCAGTGTAACAGCTCGCTGCCTCTAAGTCGTGGAACAAGTCATCGGAGTTTGTGTAACAAGCGCACGCCGCTCCACCGAGAAAATGTAATAATTCTTTTGACATAGTTCCTATATCGATGATAAATTTGGGCCAGAAATTTCGTGCATAAACTAGACTGTCTGCTATGAGTAATCGACCTTCGCGTGATGGCATTCTTATTCGAATTGATTTCTCGGTTGCACTGGATATAACATCACCAAATTTGGGACTGTTTCCATTAGGCATCAGTTCGCATAACGGTAGGATACCTCTGATGTTAATGGGAAGTTTGAGCCTGGCCGCGGCTCTCGTTATCGCCACTACGCAAGCTGCCCCGGCCATGTCGCCTTTCATGTATCTCAATTCACTCGGGCTCTTTAGGTCTAAGCTTCCGCTATCAAAGGTTACTCCTTTACCAATCATTACTATTGGCCGAGTACATTCATCGGCACCGTAATAACTAATTTCGACGTACAATGGTGGCTGGATCGATGACTTTCCGACGGATACAAATCCAGCCATTTCATGCTTTTCCGCCCAGCCCTTTGTTTTTACCTCAACATTTATATCTAAATCGCATAAAAGATCCACAGCTATTTTAGCAAACTTAGTTGGGTTTAAAATATTTGCTGGCATTTCTTGTAAATATCTCGCAAGATTCTGTGCTTCAGCTTTCAGTGAGCCTATTTTCCAACTATCAAAATCGCAGTCATCATAAAGATGCAAAATTGGATTTGGAACGATTGTTTTGTGTTTAATTGATTTATATTCTTTAAATTGCCATATTGCGAGGTTTGCTCCCTCAGCAGCCGCCTCAGCGTTCCCGAAGGACTCAATGTCAATATTTTTAGGGTTGAAAGGTTGCAGTGCTTTTGCTCCAGCAGCAGATGCTATTCTTATAGCTTCCTTGGTCTCATCCAGTTGCTCGATTTGGCTATAGCTTAAGCATTCACTACCGAGTCCAGCGACAGCGACAAAAGCATACTTTGGATCCAAGTCATAAAATACTCTAGTTTCCCCAAGTTTTGGTATCGGAGTAAGTTTTAACATTGACCACAATTTTCCGGAAATTTCCGCATCATACTTCTGACCACTAGCAGTGAGAATAGCGGGTTCAGAATCAACATTCTCGTTAAAATAAACTCCAAGAACAAGTCCACGATCACGGCGCGCGCATAATTTAGGGTCTATCACTTTACGAGGCGGTGTGTAAGGAACACAGTCTGTCTTCGGCAATTTAAATTGAGATATAAGGCGCACACATTTAGGAAGTGACATAATACTATGGCGTAAATACAACATTTTAATTTTGATAACGATTTTTTTTGTTAAAAAAGTGTGATATTTTGAAGTCTTTGCCTACTAGTTTTGGGCGACTACTTTTAAGTTAGAGTTTTTATTATAATTTAATCATTAGACTTATATAATATGTAAGTTTATATATTAATAAAAACAAATATGTTCACAATATCATACAAATCATACATTGCTCACAATTCAATCAATTCAGAATGTCGCACAACATGTCTTTTGGGAGAGGTCAAGAAGTTTTCTTCTTGAGCCAGTTCGGAGTATAACGTTTGTACCACTCGGGAATATTCAGCAAGAGCGTTTCTTGAAGCTGTCGGTATATAATCAAGGTGAGAAAGGGAATGGCGAGTCTCTCGTCTTTGAAGAAGTAAACCCAAAAAGCTAGAATTAGTAAACAAACGTCCACTGTGTAATCTATGGCGGACCTTACATTAATTTTAGCTTTCTCTTCAAGTTCTTGATAGTTTATGGGTATAACGATAGTTGCCCTTTCTGCTTTCCTTAGCACTATCTGTTGAGTACCTTTCTTTGGTGTGTTGTTCTGTATATCTACAGGTTTGGGCGGTTCCGTTTTGACTTTCTTTTCTAATTGATTCTTGTCTCCGGTAGGCGATGATTTTGGCTTTACTGCTTTGTTAACAGAATTTGCCGGTTTTCCTTTGACAGGTGCCACTTTAGTGTTATTTGGTTTAGTCACCGTTTTCTTTGGCTTTCCAGCTTGAGCTTGGACTTGGTTTGTTGCTTTATTTTCATCATTGTTTTCCGGTTTCTTTTCTTCTAGTTGCTGTTGTTCAGCAGCTTCCTTCAAATCTTCTGTTTTAAGGTACATAGGAGCAGGAGCTTTCTTTGGTCTACCGTATTCTTTTACAATATTTCCATAGTAATCGATCACTGTCCTTCCCTCTTCACTGACTTTATCTTGTATTTTATCTATTTTATTATTTACTTTGGTTTTCTCGTTGGGTAAATCTTCTTCGGATTTCTCAAGCCCTTTTTTGTTTAACAATTTAGGAAACTGAAATGATTTCTGACCAGGTAATTTGGTAATTTTCTTAAATAATGTTATCTTATCTTCTTTTTTAGCTTTTTCAACTGCTTTTGATTTTTCAGATTTCTCGGAGGACTTAGTTTTTGGAGCAGTTTTAGATTTTTCAAAAATTTTAGGCTTTTCGATTTTGAGATAGTCTGTTGTTTTAGGCTTTTCTTCTATTTTTGGTGGAGTTGGCTCCGTTGCTGGTTTTGTTTCTACTATATCGGCTTCTCTTCGTTTTAATATAGGTTTTGGAACAAAATTAGGGTCAGGGAGAGGTAAAGGTTTTAGCGGCTCAGATTCCGACGGCTCTTCTTCTTCCTCGATAAACTCTTTTAAAGGTGAAGGGCGAGCCATTTTGTCTCTTGGATTGTATGTTTCTTCTTCGTTTGAATATTGGCTTCGTCTATCAAGGTCTGCGTCGAGACTTCCATCGTCTGTATATTCCTCATCTGTAGACACGGTACTAGCCGTATAGTCTTCATCAAACGACATATGTTGCCACTTATGCTCTGATGCTTCGGAATCCATCGATACTTGATGTGGATTATATTTATACTCTGTATCTTCAATGGAATCTGATTTGATTATAATATCTGGGTGCTTTTTCTTTGTTTCAGTGGTGTCTTCCATTGGTTCTGTTATGTTATTGTTATTTTTTACGTTTTCGCGATCAAGGCTAGAATTATACGGAATGTCAGTGTTGTGATTAGGGGGTCTATCTTTATTTTTAGTTTGTTCCTCTTTCATGGCGACTGCTTTATGTACGCGTGCCATAGCAAGTTCGTGAAGAAGCTGTGAAGAGCTGACGGCATTGCGGAGCGCTTTGAATGGCATCACGCAGCGAGAGCTCAACTCGGGTGCAGAGAACGAGAGTGGGGGCGGCGTCAGTGAATCCAGATCGAGTTGGAAAGATTGCCGCTTTTCTGAAAGTGAAAACATGATTTTTGTAAAAAGCGTGAAAATTAAAATGTTTAACATAGGTAACCTTCGCATTTACTGAAAAGAACATTCGCTTCATAGCTTTAAGTTTGTGGCGAGACCAAACATAAACATCGTAGATGTATTTTGTAACTATTTGCGCTGAAAACATAAAACTCGCTATGTTCTGCTGTATGTAAATTTCGCAGGAGTTGTGCATGCAAAACATCACTCTTATGTTATTCGGAGTTTTGTTAACGCGTAACAAGGCACCGATCTGTTAAACTTGTAGCTAGCTTTGGCGGACGTCTATATTTAGACGCCCCATTCCTCAAGGCATTACCCATCTCTTTATTTAATATTGTATTCAAGACTGCTTGCTAAATAATTGTGCAGGTGAATGATTTCGTATGTTTAGGCCTGTTGTATTTCGTCTATTGGTTCTCGTAGGTTTATTTATAATAGTAACGTTGTCACCTCACGTCTAGCCACTTATCATCGTCTCGTTTGCGCTCCGGATATTTACAGTCGCAAGTGTGCAAGTGTTATGCAGACAATTGTGAAATGACATCACTGACAACAATGAAGTCCATATTAATATAGAATATGTTAACGATTACACGGTTTATGTCATGTGATTATACCCTACTTATTACTAGCAGTTCCCAGCTGTCTTATCCGCGATAAAAAATCAGAATCTCAGTTATATCCATTACAAATCTAGTAATAATTTATTTCTGTATTGCTTGAAGGGATAACAAACATACAGACACACAGTTATCTTATGTATCTATACTACTATTAGATTTTGTTGAAATTTAGTGCTCTTCCAATAAGAGCTGATGAAAATTAGTATCCTAAAGCATAAAGTCGACTTAAGAGAACGTTTATAATGAGAACTGTATACAAATAAGAATTGCAGCCACAAGGGCGTCGCAGCTTTAACTCGAATTGCTGAGAAGTATTCAGTGAAGCTAGCCATGTTAAACCCATTTCATTGTAGAGACATAAATCACGTAAACTGTCACGAGGAATTCATTTCCTAAAGAACTCGAATATTCAGAGCAAGTATTTATGAGTAAGCTACAGCTTCGGGGATCGAACCCGCAGCACGTCGCCTCGCGGTTAGCAATTCCCAAATCGCAATCGCATAAACTGAATGTTATATTCGGCTGCAACAATTCAGAGAAGCTCATATTTGACATAGATTTTGCGTTGTTAGTTGAAGTTCCTCAGAAAGTATTAGTTATGCGCTAAAAATGTTTAGATAGTAGATTGTTTTGTTTTTTTCTTGTTTCTTCATCATTGTCCCACTGCAGGCAAAGGCCTCCTGTCCATTATTGATTGTTATAATCTATTGTACAATAAACAGGTTACATTTTACAGCTGTGTTACCAAGCACGTCAAGTTGTTTTATAGCTCTTCCCTTAGAAACACGATGCTTCTAAATGTTATTTTCATCGATTTTAATGAAATATATGTACCGCTAGACCAATATTTCGCTAAAAGCCCAAAATGTTGATGCATTTATCTGTAACTTGATCAGTTTTAATCATTGATTTTGATCACTGTGGGTTGTCGGTACCCACCTAAAAATATGTTTTTTATTTCAATAGTTTTGTGTTACAAAAACACCAACTATGATTACCATTAGACATGGCGCATATCGCTTGTAAACAAGAAGTGTATGCTCACCGGATTTATCCATCTGTTTCTGTGAGTCCGGGTACAGTACCAGCATGAACTCGCTGCTGCCGGAGAGGTCCCGCGCGGGCGAGCGGCGCGGCTGGCGCTGCGGCGGCTGCGGCTCGGCCGGCGCCGTCTGCGCGCGCTTGCGGCGCGGAGCCGGCGACACGCGCGCCTCTGCGGCGCCATCCTCCCGCGTCAGCACCTCGTTTATTATCTTAGACTCCACTGCCAAAAACTCCATGTCGACCGGCCGGCCAGGTATCTTCACTGGAGCCGATTCCACGCTCGGTGCACTCATCCCATATGGACTCTCCGCTTTCACACGGAAACGATACTCGCTCCCTTCGATCAGGTCGAATAGAGTGACGTTAGTTTTGCGGCTAGTGGTTGCTTTGAGCCATACGTTCCAGCCGTTGCGGTAGTACTCCACCACATAGTTGCCGATGCGACAGCCACCGTCGTCCTCGGGAGGCTCCCAGTCCAGAGTGACTGACTTATCTACTTGACGCGCGACCGATACTCGCTGAGGTGGATCCGGAGGAGCAGTGATGGTGACGAGAAAAGCTGCTGTGTCTTCCCCGATTCTGTTTTTAGCATGTATTTGGTATTCACCACGGTCACTCCTTCGTGCTGAGTGTATCTTCAGCATCGAGAACTTAGCAGTATTCGAGATTTCCACTCGGTCATCTACCACTATGGGTTGGCCATCATGTCTCCATTCTATAGTTGGCGTCGGTTTCCCAACTATCGTCGTTTTTAAGAAAACGGTTTCGTTTATTTCGTACAGCAAGCCGTCCTCATATTGACGCGGATAGCGTAACTTCGGTGCGGCTTCAAGTGACAGTCGAGCTTTTGTCACTGCGTGTCCACTGCGATTTGTTGCTGTGCATTTTATTTCGCCTTCATCGCTTGGTAAAGTTTGATGAAAGACAAGAACGCTCGTGGACTCGCTCGTTGTGATCGCCGTCCTTCTGCTACTGAAAATTTCATAATCATCCTTGAACCACGCTATAGTCGGCGGTGGAATGCCGGAGAAAGCAACGCGGAATTCGGTTTTATCGTTTTCAAGAGCAGTTATATCGTCTAAGTGTTGAAGAAATAGTGGTGGTTCATGAGGAAGGCGGTCGGAACTGACCGTGAGGACGTCGGACAAGTCGCTGTAGTCTGAGCGTCCCACGGCGTTGAGTGCTGCCACCCGGAACTGGTAGCGGAATGGAGGTTCGAGGCCGGTGAGCACCAGCTCGGGGCGCAGCACTACAGGCGGCGCCGTGCGGATCCAGTCCGGCGAGCCGAGGCGGTTGCACTCCACCTGGTAGCCCAGCAGAGGCGCGCCGCCGTCGTGCGCTGCCGGCGCCCATCGCAACGTGATCGAGTTCGGTTCGTCATCCGAGAGTATCGGAACGATATCCGGCTTCCCTGGTGTAGCAGGTCGTCCTAGAAACCGAGACGTGACACGGTGTTACTCAATGCATTTAAATGATTTAAGTTAAAATTAAATATGTCTAGTCGGGCGTTAACCTTTGTTTGGTACCGACGGTGCTGCCGGTATAAGCCATTTGGCATAAAACTCCTTTCAAAATTAGACGCGTGATAATCGTTACATGAACGCGGACGGTCTTACGATTTGTTTTGTTGTGCCACGCTTTAGGAATCGCAGCGCGCAGTCTTTTTAAAAATAGAAATGTAGGCAGGGGGCTCGCATGAGCTGCACACGTGTCCGAGGCAGAGCGTGGAGGCTCCGTTGGTCAGGGTGTCAGTGGTGGGTTTACCTGCAGTTTTCCAGCGCACGTTCTTGCTGGGCTTGTGGACGTAGTGTGAGGCGGAGTGCTGGTTGCCCATGGCGGCGGCGGCGCGCGCCGACACACTGAGCGCGGCGCCCGCTCGCCCCCGCCCGCTCCGCGCGCCGCGCTCTGGGAATAACTCTGCGCAGCGCCGCGCCCGCGCGCCCGGATGCGATCTTGATCTGTTTGATCGATAGGTTTTCATTAACGATCTACGAACCACGACCTTTGGCGCATCTATGATGTTCATCCATATCAATCATCTGACAGCATTGCCAAATTGCCCATAATTATTATTGTAAACGAAATGTAACCATCTGTAACTTTCTAATCATACATCAACAGTATCGTAAGACGTAGGGTGTTTTAGGTTGAACGTACTGACTCTTAATGTTTATTGAATTATTATATCTTGCTTAATTTATAAACAGTGTTGTTCAAATATAAAGACACGGTGGTAGACATCTATTGTCACTCACCGATATTACATCCTATTTGTAAAGCAAAAATAGTTTAAAGATTTTCTTGGTGGATCACCGACGCAAGATCCATCTGTTGGCAAAGCCCTGAACAAACTTATTTTTAAGCTTTAAAAATGTTCCTTCGTTTAGAGAGGGTTTGAGTCTAAATAAAAACGTGCCAGAACGAGGATTGGCGTGATTTCTTGCTGAAAGTGTAGATGGCAGCTGTTTCCCAATAATTGATTTGGATTGATCTAGAGCAATGACCTGATTTTTTGTTCAGTATCTGGACGATAATGCATCGGAATCCATTACAGTAGGAAATATGGAGACACGTTTCTGTACCATCCGGTTCTTTAATACTTTTGTTTTTTTTTTTGACAATAGACATTTCATTAACAAAACCATCAAAATATTGGAAGACAAAAAAAAGGTTTGAAAATCACGTGTGACGATTACACGCTCTCTTTTTTTCTTCCATCCGCATGTGCCCTGCCCTGATATTGACAAGTGTTTTCACCACATTATCTATACTATGCATTATAAAGAGCCCAAATTTGTCAGTTTGTGATGTTGCAGTAAGGAATCACAGAAACTACAGGCCCAATGGCGAAGTTCTCTTATCAATAGGAGGCCACATATTTTGTGAGTATGTGGCTATAATATATTGACCATGAAATCTAACGCCCAACGAAGTGAACTGCATCAGCTAGAGTGAAAGCATGTTAATTCTTTCAACACACTGTACCTATTATTATTTTATTTTTTCTTATATCTACTTTTATTATTTACCTAGTCTATTCTATGCTCTAATATTTTGTTTACGTAGTATATATTATATTTATCTTAATATACGCCATTTACTGCCCTGTTTCAAATTCTTCTATAACTCAATTCCATCCAAAGGTTGTCTGGAAGAGATTGCTTTTTAGCGATAAGACCGCCTTTTGTACTCATCATATTTTTTTGTATAGACCTAATTTGTTTTACCTAATGGTGTACAATAAAGAGTATTCTATCTATCTACCTTAAAATGCCTGACTCAATTCTGTTTCAGCATTCTCTGCACCAAGAACCATAAAATTTGATTACAATTGCGATGGTATCTGTTTTGAATGTTTGCCGTAGCTGCTGATTAGTAGATCTTGTTGTGTATATATCAGCCAGCGCCTACGCATACCTCGTACTTTTCGACGCTTGAACATAGAACAACATTATTTTAGGAAACTGTTTCAACAGGAATGTAACATTATCTGGTAGAGGTACTAGCGGCAATAATTGTGGGAAAAATATTTGAGAACATCAACAAAAGTTTCTCGGTGTGCATTTTCATCGCTTTCATACACTATAGCTTTTAAATAACTAAACCGATGTTGATGTATCTTAGGTTTTTAAATATGCATAGCATACCTATTAATCAAATGCCCCACTCGACTGTTTCTCAGAAGAGAAACCTATCTTGTAAATTTCTTCGTAAATATTGTAAAAAAGATACTTTGACGACATATTTTAAAGAATTACACCAAAACGTGTTGTAATTAAATAAAACCGCTTTGGACTAATGTGCAAACGCCGACCGCTTCTTATGTAAACACAATGATGGGGGAAATTTTGAAGCGAATGGACCAGAGTGACCCAGGCGAAGATGGTTACATTCATTCAAGAGTGCAGCTGTATTGCGCGCATATATTCATAGTCAAACTTAATTCTCTAAGTAAAAATAAATACTTAAATGAAACTTTGTTACACCTAAGCAGGCTGAGTTTAATTGTTTTTTTAACCTGCATTTCGACATTGGAAATCATTCAGAGTCATGTTTAATCGATTTTCATAACGTACGATCTAGTCTCAACCTTAAATTTACATCAAAATTCAACTTGAGGACGCTCAAATAGTCCATTGAAATTTTACAATTGGCGTTTCTCCCTTGTCCCACGGTCGCCATCTTAATAATAGTGTTAAATTAAATGGGTTTAACGATCTCTTAAACTATATTTCTCATAATAATGTTTCAATGGATTGTAAGTCCGTATCGAAACCAAGCGAATGATGAGAAACATTGACACCCGACAATAACCACGTATGGCAGGTATCAGTATTTCTGTTTGGCAACAGAATGTTGTGTATAGGAATTCTGAGCTCTCGTCACGTAATAAACGTGAGAGAAGCCCTCAAAAAATTCTCTTAACGAAGGCCTGTTCAGAGGCCTGTAGCCAGTAACTAGACGACTTCGGGCGCCCGGTGTAAGTCAGTACGCGTAACGAAACCATAACGCGATCTAATTCGACGCCAACACCATCTAGTTATGAAATCGGAAGCTTAGGGCTCTGTATGTGAGTGTAATTTTAAGGATTACACCTTTTATATTACATTTAATTACAGGAAATAACTTATTATGAAAGGAAATACAAATTAAAAATCAATAGCCGAACTTTTTAACAACAGGGCACTGAATTTTAACGTAACTCTCAAACTGAACGTTTTGCATGAGGTTGGGGGTCAAAGGACGATGGTTTTTGGCACTTTGGCATGTCTAGAGCATAGGTGGCGCTATTTACTACATCTGCGTCGAAGGGAAAGGATCACAGGACAATGTTTGTAAAAATCTGTCATTGTATGTGAGACGGTGTAGTGAATAATGAGACTGATTAAAAACAGTTTATCAAGCTATCGGGTAAAATAATATCCCACCAAAGACATTATGTAAAAAAATTGGCAAGATCGCGATGGAGCTGCTTTTTTAACTCTAAAAAGTAATGAAATCTAGAAAAAGTTGCGCCAAGTGTAAAGTTTCTTACTGCGATTTCTTTACTATTATAGTTAATGTTGTGAATTGGCCTTTACCGAAAATATTCAATTTGTGGGCCAATTGAATATTTTCGGTTAAGGCGGTATGTCGGTACCCATGTTTGGATACGATGACATAATAGATGCCAAGAATGTTGATCCTATCGAACCCGACACTCCTTTAGAGATTGAGCAAGAAACAGAGAGTACAGTAGACAAACCAGAGCAATTTACTATTAAACCAAAACGACCAAGTATCAAGAAAATGGAAGAAATTGAAGATAAAGTTAGATTGGTTGAGGATTGGGGAGGTTTCGGATAAAATGATCTACAGACTTGAAATCCTGGATTTTAAGTGTGTGATAATAGGTTAGTGGATGACGAAAATGTATGTGTTTTGATCTATCTATAGGTTGTCAGATACGGGCCTGAAAATGCGGCGAAATGAATCCAGTAAAGGATGGTACGGCAGGGTTTTCTTCGCACTCGACTTGGCAGGGCGTTGCCGTACCCCAGATTGTAACAATAAGATATTTTCATGACGAGTTACTAAGACCAGGCTGGTCTAGACGCCAAGTAAATTGAATAAAATTTGGTTCCGGCCACGAGAACTCAGGCTAATGCAATTGAGATGCAATAAACCAAGATTACAAAACTAAATGGAAGAGGAAGAAGATTTGCCTGTAGCAAAAATGAATCCTATTTTTGTTCAAACAATCTTTGACTTGGTTAAAGAAAACTGGGACTAAGTAACTACTTTTGTACCTGAATAGTGTCACTAGGATCCGTCTTGCACATTAAATTGCGTCATGGATGCGCCAGTTGACAGCCCCACATCCCGTCATCACGTACATGTATTGTTCCTCGTCGGAAGCTCAGCCGGAACTGGCGTCAGCCAGGTTCATGCCATTGTTCCTTGGAAAATGACGTGTTAATCAATTTCCCATGGCTTCTATCACAGCCAAGCCAGTGAGTCTTAAACAACTCATGGAATTGAGATGGAGTTTTCAAGTCGACGAATAGAAGTTTTTTCAATACTAAAACTGAACTGGCTTACATTTTGAGGCAGTGGAAAAGAATCTGATGTTGAGAAGATGTCCATAAAAGTCATGAAATCAGCATCCAGGAAACGTCCAACATTAGATTAACGATGACAGGATAGTTAATCTGAATCTAATTAATCTGTTCAGAATGAATTTTGTATTTTACATCGATATTTCAGCTAGGATTAAATTTTAGTTTTAGTGTTTCAATTTGTAGAATACCTTTGATAGCTGTGTAATGATTATCCTCATTGTGAATTAAATCGGGAACTGAAAAAAATTGTGATAGTGGTGTGAAAAAAAAAATATAATTCAAGGATCACTCTCCTCTGTTATAATACCTGAACACAGCGATGATGCGAAGTTGCAACAGCTCATTAATAGAGGTATTAATTAGAAGCATTGGGTCCGCCAGAGTATCGGACTGAATCGGGAATTAAAATACTTACCTACTTCTGAAGCAGTGGAGTGATGTGTTCTGTTGTACTAGGTTCGATTAAGCAAGGTATCCACTTTTTGTATGATTTGACTATAAGAGATAGAATTATGTCAAAGGAGGGAAATGGAATCTTCGAAATCTTCTGAAGCCGAAGATGACATGGGCCGATGATCTTAAAAAGAGAAAGAGCAGCAAAGCAGCCGTTAGTCAAAGTACCTACAAAACTTCGACCACCACGCCCGCAATTCCAGTGAACTGTAAGTTAAAGTAAGTTACATAGTAAAGCAGTGTGGGCGGTCCGAACACGGAAAGCGAAAATAAAACTTTTGATTTTTCACTTTGTAATTACAAGTTGTTTGTAGCATTCGTGCTTTTCTTCGCGTGATGTTCAATTAGTGTAAAGAACGAAAGCGCGGGTAATAAACCCGCGAAATGTTGGAGAAATGTTTGCATCACGTTCCAAAGAGACCGAATGCCGAATTCCCCATTAATGTGCATTTGGCTAATGAAGCGAATTTATCGACACAAAAACAAGTAAGTTGCGCGTTTGTGTCGATAAATTGACTGTTAACGTTAATCTCGGCGCAATAAATAAATCGAATTGCTTTTTTAAATCAACTGCTGAGTATTTGGCTTTCTGCCTTGTATGCACATTTTTGACGATACTGTAAACTGAATGCCTCTAATTTAAATACTTGCGTCATTCCAATATGAATTTAAGCCATACAAATTACTTTCATTCGCGTTTTGTCTGTTTGACTTGTTTTTATATGAAGAACTAGCTTATCGCCCGCGGCTTCGCCCGCGTCGAGGTCGGTTATATCGCGTTTTCAAGAGAACGCTTCAAAAGTCCGGGATAAAACTATCCTATGTTCTTTCTCAAGGTCAACTCTATCTCTGTACCAAATTTCATTAAAATCAGTTCAATGCTTTAGGCGTGAAACAACAGACATCTGAACAGACAGACAGACAGAGTTACTTTCTTATTTATAACATTAGTAGGGATAATAAAAGGGCACGGGACTAGCAGCTTGCATCTAAAGCGAAATGGTTTTTAAATTTCGTTAAAGCAATTAAATTTGCTTTCAACATCTATAATGGTATTAAGTCATGTTCCTATACCTCATACACCATAATTCGTGTTGAACATTGTACCAGTAAAAGCACTTTCGAGCTCAGCACAGCTAGCTCGTCGCCAATAAACAGACATGTATTCGTTGTAAATCTATTATCAGATAATTGCATGCAGTGTATCAGATAATTGTTCTACGTGTCCATGGCTGTGTACAGGTAACTTTATTAATTCCCCGTCACTGGTAACTGTACGTAAATCCGAAGCTTAGTAACCTGATTGCGAGGGGTACTAAGTTTCCACGTGCCCCATGATGTCGAAGCAAATTCGATTTACCGAAGGACATTTTGGTACTAAACGATACAACACGGCTTTGATGGTGTTACGGAATATTGAAGCACCAGCTAGTATATTGTTATTTGATGCCCTGGCGTGATTTAGATTGCATCAATTGTTGTATTAATAGGATATTACAGCGAGCAGATTATGTTGTTGTGCGAATTAATTTGAGCAGCCTGTTGCATATGCGGTGTTCTCTTAATATATTTAACTGCAAGTTATACATCCTGATTATAAGTACATAAAAAGCGAGCCTTTCGATTCTCCCTTTTAGCATCGAATAATAAATTTCTAAAGAAAGAACTTTTTACAGTAGGCTATTACTTAAAATTTCGCCTGGAAATCGTCACCTCTATAATGAAGTTTGAACTCTATAAATCGATGATATAATCAGGTTCGCGGTCTCACAAGAAGATAATGAAATAAAGTCAATGATTTCTGCAAGTTCATCCATTTTATAACTTTTATTCTTTTGCGAAATAAATGTGCTGCCTTTCAAAAATCTAAATCGAGAAGAATTTCATCCGTTTTCAAGATGTCGTGCATTTCGATTCGCATACATTGACCAAATGAAAATTTTGGCGAAATGAAAGGGCCTTAATATTATATAAAATACTCTTCAAATTTTATTGTATCTTTTTAAACTCATGTTTACAAAAAGTATTTCTATAACAGTATCCAACAGAGAGTGAAGTCATTAGCTATCGTGCTTTGGTCTGTATTATTGCAGACTGTAGCACAGATTTAATAGCCTGTACAGCTTATTTTTATCACTTGTTTGTTTTATTAATCAGGAGCGCTTGCCCGTGAAATTTAGAGTTAGAAAATTCCACAATCACTGACGCAATAGACGCCAACAATAGACCCGATGTACACTCCTTGTTAATTCATCAAAAGATCAATTCGGATACAGACGTCCGTTGCCTGATAAATTGAATATTAAAAAAAGTTTTGTTGTAAAGTAAATTATAGAATGTTTAAAAATAATGTGGATTACGATTGTAGGATTGTTGTTTAATATGTTGTATTTTTTTTTACTTTCTTAGTAAAATGGAAACTGTTTGAATATAATAATAATTTGATTGTAATTAACTAGAAATTGTAGTGCCGAAAGAAATGTCACGTAACATTTGGCAATGTTTTTTCTTTGGACTGATCCAGAAAAAAAAATGCCATTGTCTATAGAAATTATTAAAAGAAGTTTATTACTTTTTTACTATCTTCAGTGCTACGTATAAAAAACAATGAATCAGACTATAGAAAGTAGTTTAAAAATTAAAAAGGAAACTTGATACTTCTTGGTCTCGACTAATAAGATCTCGACTAAGGTAATCATGACGGATATTTTCCAAAATAATTTGTCACTTATTTCAAGAATATAAGTGTTTTTAAAATAATGCTAGAAAACACAGTTTTGGATACCAAATACATAACATATGAGTAAGTATTTTCTATGAATCAGACTGTTTTCAACAAAAATGATTAAAAAAAGTCATAAGTCGACCTCTTAACATATTTTGTAATTACAGTTCTATTGCATACATCATATTGTTTAAATTGTATGTTCGCGTTATGAATATCATTGCGAGCTGCGCGCGCGCAACCGACCTACATCTCCTGGATCGCCGCCAGCGCATAAATACCTAGTGAGACCACCACTCGTCGTCAAGGTGACATTGTACATACACCAGAAGATTTACAAAACGTGAATAAATATTTATACTAATCTCAACAGTATTCCTTTGTTACTAAGATCTATAATTGCATAAACATTTTTTCTGTACCGATCCTCATTTGGACGACTGGTCCAGAAAAACAAAAAGAACAATTTACTTGTTTTTTTTTTTCAAATATTTAAGTTTGTAAAGAAAATTAATTGAACGCCAATGACCGGTTAACTGACTGACGTAGAATATTAATCTGATTCAAACGAAACTGTTCGAAGTGACAGCAAGAGTTTATAGATCTCACGGGAATACCATTCGTCATATTTCGTAAAACTTATGGAGTAGCCAGTTTAAATAGTGGCTAGTTGTAGAAAATAATATATCTTAAAAATATTATTACTTACTATAATGGCTTGGATTTTCGTTTGGCGTAAACTGTTACTAAGACCAAAACGTGATAGATGGACCAGAGGGCCTGATGCCAATGCTTAAAGTTCTATTATAAATATTTTTAAAGACAGTCGGCACGCAACACCACATAAAGTGCTGTTACGGTTGCACAAATACAATAAGATTACTCTAAGATATAATCTGGCAGCCCTCGAATACAGATGATAAAACTATTGAGGATTTCATTAAAAAAAAGTTCTGTGTTTTCTATATATTTTTGAATGGTACACAGTGCTGCGGGTTAAAAAGATAAAATACAATTTATTTTGTGAAAACACTGGTAGGTATATGTTTACAGAAACAGAGGTAGGTATTTTTGTTACATAAGGTGGTAAAATAAAATCAGGGTAATATGTTTTGCCTGTAATTGGCGTCCATTTTTTTTTGATATATCGAAACCCTCACAATAACTAGTATAAGCATCATTTAAATATTCATTGAGATTATAGAAACAGGGTTGTGCACTTTTTCTCCAGGTTAGTAACGCGATTGCTTGTTTAAATATACCTAATAGGGCAACATGGAAAACGGTACCCCCTTTTATTACTCACTACTATGTACTTAAACTATTTTAGACATATTATAAGAAATAGATTCACTATTATATGAAGAAGAGCTGGGTTTCTGCAAAATACATGTTTATTAGCAACTAAAGTGATAAACTGTCACCGAATTCTGTCAAGTAACTCCACCCCTAAGATGACCTACTAACCATGTTTTTGTCGATCATGTTTGGCATACCCTGAACGCGAGGAGGTAATGTTAGTCTATGCACTGAACTGCATACCAACCGTTTGCTGAATCGTAAACAGATTGTAGATTTAAATTTTCTATTCATTTATAATTTTTGAATGAATTACAATTTTTCATATATCGGCTTATGTAGAACGCACTTTTGTCTGTCCCAATTTGAATAGTATGCACTTACATATGTACATAGTATACATACATTAAACTACGAGTATAATAATTATTATGGATATACATAAATGTATTTTTACAATACTTTAAGTCCACATATATGAGTGAAGTAACGACTAAGTGTTGTATTACAAAAGCTTTGTAAACTGCTCATTGTTCATATTAGGATTAACAAACAAGAGTCAAGGTTCAATTCGATAATCTGTATTTGGAATGTATATTTCTATTGTAGCTTAGATTGTCAACTTCCACCTAGGAATGTTAGAAACTGGCACGTTGCCATTAACCTTCTCAAATTTAGATAACTGAAGTACCTACCTAAAATAACAGATACACGTTTAGAAATGAAATATTTAGTATAATTATACCGTCCATGTTTTTATCGCCCTACAAAATGTATTTCAAAAATAGAGCGGATTAATTTTGTGTAATATATCTTTTTTATTTATAACAAAATTGATTCACAAATCAGGGTGAACGACATCAGAAACTTGGGATATTCTTATACATATGTTATTGCAAATTTGTTACAACGAATTTAAACTGGCGATAGCTTTATTCAAGGGCCAAACTTTGTGCATAAAATATTTTTGAACAATGTAGAGCTTGAAAGAGTTGTCGAAAATATGTTGATGGAAATTTGAAAACAAGTTGCAGTCTAGTAAGCTGGCAAAATACTGAATGTAAGCCCCAATGCAAATGGAAATGTACCTACGTAGAATTCTGTTGCAAGAGAGTTTGAAGGTCCAGTGAGCATCCATTGCGGTTAGTTTTGAGAGGTTCCGTACCTGTATAATCTTTACCTATTTATAAAAAGTAAAACGCTGTCTCTCCACCTGATTATCTGTCACCAGGTGACAAATAAAATTGTTACCACCCTTAAATTTATTTCACCCAACCAGTTTTTTTTTCAAGCTCATTTGAACATAGCCCTAAGTGTCGCGAGTCAGACTCGTACTTGACCGGTTTTAGTTTTCAACATTTATATGAGACTATTAATAAACCGGCCATGTATTCGACATAAATAGGGCAAAGACCATCCGAGTCTGACACATGGAAATTAATAGGAAACCAGTACGTTCCATCCATGTCATGTTATTAGGTACACAAGGTCTGTTAGTGGATACATAAATAATATCGACAGATGGAATAGGAAAGAGGATACCTCCATCAATTACCGTTGCGTAATTTATTACGGATTCGATCATCGTCGTGGTTTTGTATCAAATGTTGCACTCTATTTTATCCAAATACAAAACAATCACCAGCAGTTAAAAATATACAAATCTCATTTTCTTAAAAAAGCTCAGTGAGAAAATTAACATAATGAAAATAATAAACTGCTTTTGGCATGTGAAAGTTTCATTTGTTGAAATAGTTTAGTTGGACTTTTATGCGCAGGTGTTAAAGGTCTAGGATTTGCTGTCAATGGTGAGACTTATCGCAGCCATACCAGTAAAACAATGGAAATGCGTTTCCTTCCCCATTGTAAACTGCTTTTGTTATAGGTTTTGTTGATAAACGAATCATAGAATTTTATATTTCTTGTAGCATTCGTGCGTCTCACAAATCGTCCTAGCGCGAGGAATAAATCTCGCTCATATCGCTCGCGGTGGGTTTTGCATGGTGACTTACCACTTGGCTATCCTGAATTAACAAGCTCCTTAGTCAGCCTAGATTTGTTAGCTGAAACATCCCCAATCCAAGCTTCGATCAGGCATAAAATACAATTCCAATAGTCAAAATGATTACTTTCATTTATTAATTTGCGGGAGTTTAGACAAGAAGACGCGCCAAAAGATTTTACAAAGTAGTGATTAATTACGGCTATAGACAAATCAGCTTAATGAGTTGCCAATTCTCACGCCATTAGCCGAAAGTTAACGTTTATTTCTGCATAGTTGGCAATAGATCACCATTTCAAGACACCTAAGGTCTATGAGTCATATACCGAGATGCTATTAATTTGCTATGGTTTTCGTTGCTCTGTATTGAGAGCAGAAGGTCTGAACTTTAGTCCGAAAGGATAAATAACTACAGAATTATGTTTCAAACTGGATTCGTACATTTCCTATAAGAAATTACTCAAAGGTGTCGTGTCGCGTGTCATTGCACTACATTGTAATCGACTTCGGTTATTCTTTTATACCTCAAATAGGAGTAAACAATACACATCTTCTAAATATATGTAAGTAGTTTTAAGATTCTTAAGAGGTGGTAAAATGTTATTGCGTGTGCGCGTGAAGACGCCATCGAGGAAGGTCCGAAGCGGAGAAGATCCTAGAGTTTTTGAAAAACTAGTTAGGGACAAGCATTTTTTTCGTCAACCAGCATTTTTTTTTATTTTCGCTCTTTGTGAGGTTTATTTTCAGCCAGATAAAAAAGAAAATTAGGGAATTTAAATACCGCAACCTCATGATACACATCAATTGAACGCAAAACATGAGTTTACATCTAAAACGATAACTATTTTAAGACCAGTTAGGTGTCATCAATATTCAGCGCTGGAGCGTGTGATTATTTTCTCGGTGAAGTGACTCCGCTGGCGTTCTCGTTACTGCTATCATTTGATATTAAATTAATGTGATGTTCGACAAATCATATATTTGATGCCATAACACTAGTTTACCTGATAACCTAAAAAAAATCATTCAAATATCTATCTACTAGCTGTTGCCCGCGACTCCTTCCGCGTGGTTAGAAGATATAAGTTATGATTTATACCTGCCCTGTTTTTTTCACATTTTCCATTGATCTTCGCTTCTATTAGTCGCAGCGTATATACCCTAAAACCTTCCTCGATGAATGGTCTATTCAACACAAAAATATTTTTTCAATTTGAACCAGTTGTTCCTGAGATTAGCGCGTTCAAACAAACTCTTCAGCTTTATATATTAGTACCGATTAGTGTATATATTTTTATATCAGCACACTAGCCAAGTTGAAACCTTCCGAATAAAACAGAGCAATTTCAACTTTAACTCAATTAATGTTCGGAGTACATTATACACATTGCAAAATCCTAACGTTTGATAATTTTCTCCTTTTAGCCAGTTTTAAAAGCAAGATTATAAAATATGTTTCTAAAAATAAATTCTTTCATTCAGTTCACAGAATAAAAGAGGTTGAACTGTGAACTTTGCCCGCCCCCGCTTAGAGTTTGCCGCGTCGCGTCGTAACATTCATTTTACATGCATAAGCAGAGAGGTGGCTGTTTTTAGATCACACAAAATATGACGGAAAAACATGTTGCAATTTTTCTGGGACGCTTTCTTTATTTTCTTAATGATGGCATTGATGGCAGTTCGATATAATATAAAATGTCGATACTTTATTTGTACATCAGTTTGTGTAGGTCTGAGCAATAAAATGAGTAGTAATGTAGTCATCTCCGGGAAGAAAAAAAGTTATTAAATCGGCTTTGTGTTTTTTTTCACCGCGGAGTTACGGCTTATCACAGAGCTTGGTTTGAGATATGACGGACGATTAATGAGGAAGTCTATTTCACAGCGATATAATTTATGTGGTACTTCGCATTTCAAAAGACTAAATAAATATATAATGTTCAGAATATTTCTTAAAATTATATTCCTGCGATTCCTTTTAAAATATTTAGCAGAATTAGTTGATTTTAAAAAACACAGTGAATTATTTTATTTGATATCGTTGGTGTTGAAAGACATGTAGGCCTGTTATCCATAAGCTTTTAATCCTCGTCTAAGACTAATTCTGTCTAGATGTACCATGGTTCAACGACATTTAGTGCTGTACTAAAAAAAAGACAATTCGTTTTTCAAGAGCTGTCTGTATGGCAAGTTCTAAAAGCAAAAGGAAAAATATATATATTTTCCAAAAAATATTCAAAAATATAAGACTAATGTTTGCTCTAAATAAATTTACTTTCAATAGTGTATGTTATATCGTTTAATTCGACAGCATGTTGAATGTCTGACAAATACGAGAACTGTACGTGTCTAGAAATAACAAACTGTCAACCACTAAAAATTAGTTTCATTGTCCATTGCGGATTCTGAGAGCAGCGTAACATTATCTTTCTCTAAATAGCGTTACTTGGATCATATATTAGAGCAGAACTAACAAGTGTTCGTGACAAAACATTAAAATAATTTTAGAGGAGCGCCTCATCGGCACAGCGCAAAATAGTTTGAACTAATGCCAAGGAAACGGGCAATTTTCCAATGGGATAAAATTTTTAATATTGGGCCAAAATTCTCGAATTGCAGGAAGCAGACGCTGTTTTGATCAAGTTACATAGGGCTTAGTTGATCCTCATTAGTCATATAAGCTATCAAAGGTCACGACGATTGAATGAAACGGTATAAAATATAAAAAAATCATGATTTCATAACAATTTGTAAAATTGTATCACGTCCGCTTGTCCGTAGTCCACATTCATGAGTTGGTCGTATTTTCGTTGCATTAAAAACAAGGCAGCCTACGCTTGTTTTTTACATTCGAATCAAACAAATTAACTTTAGCTGTACCGCGAAATCAGTTTTTTAATGTTCGCTATGGAATGGGGTTAAAAATGACGACTCTTACGTGTTTGA